>NC_057933.1:67330597-67630597 GCF_018555375.3 Anguilla rostrata | reverse complement strand
ACTAAAACCATTTTGTTTTGACAGGTCTGGGAGAAAAACAGGGTCTGCAACTCTCATTCTGTTTTTTGGTTCAGACATGATAAATTTTGATGTCAGCATTCTTTATATTGTTGTGAGTGCAGATGTGACAGGAATGATAAGCCTTGCACGGCAGTTCTCATGACTTCACTGTAGCAGACGTTCCAGAAGGAACTGTGGGGGGGTGGGTTATGGCTCCAGAAAGGGCTTTTAAAGGAAGAAACAAAAAGAAATGTACAGATTTTGAAATCTGATTGATGAAGATAGCTATGTACTCTGGGCCCTGCACTTTATATTCTAATTTGGCTGCTTCCTTTCAGCTATTTCAATAGACAGTCAGAGAGACAGACAGACAGACAGATAGATATCCATTGGTATGAGATTCCTATGAATATACCTTATTTTTCACAGTTAATATGACTGTACCCATTACATAAGGATTTAATGAGATTTTCTTAAGTGATGGAATATATCATTAAGGATTAAGTGCTTGTCGAAAAGTACTGTTAGGGCAGTCAGGATGAAGTCAAGCAGACACAGATTTAGCTCAAGTTTTGTTAAGAAAGCATTGTTTCTGTGCTGTCAAAGCAATTTTTCTTTGGAAGAGTTAGCTGGCTGACTCGGAGGATATAGAGTGACAGAAAATAAGACTGCTTTGTTGATATGGCAGCAGATGCCAGTCACATTTTATTTCCAGTGTTTTGCCTGAAACTACCGGACATCACACATCTCTGGCATTATTGTGCCTGGCACTGAAGGTACCACTGTGTATGAGCCCATGAATAAGACCCATGGGAGAGAACATCATCTTATTATTCCTATAACACTATACATGCATGAAACAAAGACTTAATTCTTCTAAATTGGAGATCTATAGCAATACCCCAAGTATGAGATCTCAAAGCTGAGATAAAGGCTGATGTTATATTATGTACCCAGTCCTTAAGCCTGAATTGGCAGGGGATTTTACTATGTTCACAATCCTGTGCATGGGATGACAGATCAGCAAGCTGTCACTCAAAAGGGTGCACACTGACAGGCCAGGGCATTGGAGACTGCATGTGATCCATAGACAGGCAAGTATTCACATGCACGCACACACTCATGAACACACATGTGCACGCACGCAGGCACAAATACACATAACACAAAATGAAGGGCCGTATCCTTTCAAAACACACCTAATTCTTTAATAAGATCAACCACATCCAATAAGTTGCCCTGCAAGCCCAACTAATAAATTGCAATTAAATTTCTGTTCAGTGTAAGTATTTAAATAGGTTATCTTGACTTTGCAGTGGCTGCAGACTCCCAGTGTGAAAACATTGTAAACAAATTACACCTCACTTCTTTTAAGAGTGAAGGACGGTACTCATCCTCCATCGGAATCCATTAATTGTACGCTGGGCCTCATCTCAGCCAATTATTCTTCATGAAAAGCTACCCCCAAAGCTAACAGTCATGATTACCTAATTGGAACTGCAGATAATTAACACAAGCTAATCAATAGTGCCCTGTTAGAAAGGCTTCAGTCAACTTTCAAAATCTGGTTTGTTCATATTCAGTGTGGTACTTTCGACAAAGCACAACCTTCGCTGAAGACAAAATGGGGGATAATGGTTACAGAAAAATCAATTCTAATTTCTACTGCTACACAAATTATTTTCAAAGCCAGACATTGCAGAAAAATGGAAGCCTATAATCCTTGATTTCAAATCCATACTGGATTTGTTTTCTTATAATTATTGTTGTATATCCATATACTGTTTAGTTTAATGAATGCATATAACTTATGGCAGGATAAAAAATAACCGGATGGCACATTGGCCTCTAATTCTTATCAAATGAAAGTTTGAGTATAATCAAAACCACCCCTTATTCCTATTATAGACTGAATGTGAGGCTATGGTTGAAGGCAAGTGTGACCAATGCATGGGTGCAGAAGATCTGATGTGTGGGGGTAGAAGCGTCATTAAACATTTTAATTACCATCACCATCAAAAGCTTTGAGATATACATATACACACACACACATATACAGTGTATATATATATATATATATATATATATATACACACACATACATATATATATATAATTTATGTATATACATATACATAAATAATTTCAACAATAAAAATTTAATGTATAATGAGATAATGTAATAAATGTATCACATGGTTTCATTTGTCCAAAATGAACATATGGTGTGTTTCCTTGTGGTACTCACAGCTGTATGTCATCTAATCATACATCATCAGCACTGTTCTCTTTACCTCAGGCTATTATTTGATAGAAAACAGCTAAGCACCATGCCAATCTCCGTTTCCTGTGGAAAATGCAGCTTGTGAACCATATCAGATGGCTTTCTAATTTTAACCAGCTGATTTACAGATTTTTTGTGTGACAAATTAGATGGCACATCTTTTAACACTATAAGGTTGTCTGAACATCACTGCCACACGTGTGCATGAAAGTTGCTAATTTGTGATTAAGACAGTAGCCATAAAATGTTCAAATTGCTTTTAAACACTTCACCTGGGTATAATACAAGCCAAATTTGTTATCTGTTATCAAGGCACGCACAGAAAAAGCAGAATAGACAGAGTAGAGGTTAAAGAAATGGAAAGAAACAAACACTGTCATTGTTGATACTCATTAATGTGGTTGTTCAGAGGATAGTATAGATATAATTAGGGGCAAATTTTGATAAAGATATAATATCGCAAGATGAAGTCTCCTGCAATATGACTTGGTGAAAACGTATTACATAATAAAGCAAACGGTGTAATGCAGATGCACATTCCATACATTGCATTTAAAGTAATGTAACATGCAGAAATAACAGCAGCCATGTTGGGGCTATATGCTACAATGGTCCACAATTATCATAAATTGACTCTGAACTATACTGGCATGGGAAATTAACTTAAAATTGCACCATGGCTGCCAGTACTCTAACAATATTACAGACAAAGGTTCTGTGAATATGACAATTTTATTTTTTGTTCCTTAGAAATAAGACCCATGTTTACCCACACAATATACCTAAATAACTTCCAAATTTCCTATATGAATTGTAAAAAAAATCCATCAATAATTAAATTATTTCAGTAGACAATACATTCTTGCAAATACTTAACTGTTCATCAGTATAAATGGCATGGTACATGGACTTACTAATAAAACATTAGTCCTGTATCCTATCCTTTTAATATAAGTACATAATTACCCTTCCTCTAGCTGTGTTAACTGACTACCGGCTCTCATAAAAAACTACCCATTAAGATTTTATGTGCAACAGACACAAAGACTCATGGATCTGTATAGACTGTCAATACAATTTCACTGCATCTCACACATGTAGTTTAAAATGTTTCTGAATGCAAAGGAAAACTGTCAGCTAGACCTGTTCTACAACCACATTAATTATTATTAGCCCTCCTAATTAACTCACTTTGATTGCATTTTGAATTATTTCATAAATATATTTGAACGTTCCATCAATATTTCTCACACTACAACACAGCAACAGTAACATGTTTTTGAAACTGAAACCTATCATTCCATTTCAATTCATATAGCATTTGTGTCCACTTCATTGCTGTGAACTTTGAGTAATAATACAAACTTGATTCCATTACAATGAGTTATTCAATGTGCATATACATGGAAATGCAATTGAAATTCATAACTATCGTACAAAACAAGTGCTTACCAATATTCTACAATCATATCCTGCTAATCTAAAGATAAATAAGAAATTCCTTCTCCTGGTGGGAAGTGCCATTATGAGCTGCAAGCTGAGAAACCGACATATAAATAGGATGACGTGATGAAGTGAAGAAATGTATATGCAGCAATGTGAAATTTCAAAATAGTACAGATAACAGTTGATTCTACTACCCAGTTTATTACAGGGAAGTGTAATTAGCTGGAAAAGGTCTGTTGTTCTTGGTAATAAGCTGCAATTATTTTGTCACAAACATGGCATAACATTTGTTTTTTGGCCTGTCTTGTTGGGATTCATCCAAGTGACACGGAGAGCAGAATATCATTTAGAATGAATTTTTGAGCCTTGACGTTTGACTAACTGCCGTGACCAAAGGTAAAATGTAAGAAGCAGTTACAGTTAATTCTGGATATATGGAATGAAGCCTGTGGTGTATTGGTAATTGTACAAATGCACCTACAAACTGACAATTATTCAACTCAAGGTGAGAGATGAAAGCCCTTCACATGCCTTGAAAGGGATGCTAATTACATTCAGTTTGGGAGAAGTATAGTACTAAAGTGCCCACAAAGTGTGAATGCACTATAAGATTAATGTAATGTACCCATGGAGCCTCTAGGCCTGTGACTTATAACTAAATGGAGATAGACAGACACACTATCACATATTTGTAAGGTCATTTTATTTCCATTTTTAATCATAAAGGACAAACAACAGTATTGAATGAGACTTGATTTAAAATGTCTCCAGAGGCATAGCCCACTTAATAATAATTAAAAAAGGAATTTTAAATTGAAAACCCCAGATGGGAGATTTTCTTTATTTACACTGTGCAATTCTAAGTATTTCAAAAGCTATAGTGGCTACAGCAGACACAGACTATATTCCCTTTCCCATGTAATCTATGAGAAATGAAACAAAGCTACACTTGAACTCACATCAAGTTGGCTGCCCATTTTGTCTTCTGTGATAGTAAAGATTGAGTAAATTAAAATGTTCCTCCTTAAATTTAAATATACTGTTGACTCTGTCATGATACACGCACACATGAACTGTACTGCTTGTATTGCATAAAATTTTGGAAAATTTCAATTTTCATGCTGGGGCTGTGGATGTACATAAAAACACAAAACAGGAGTTGTTGACTTTTTCCTAACACTTACTTGGCTGACAATCAGAGGCAAATTCAAGTGTAGATTGCACACCTCTCCATAGAAATTCTTCTGTGATCCAGGCATGTAAAACAAAGTTTTCATGTAAAGCAACTGTTTGGCTCAGTATTAAACATGAAAGCAGTAACTCAGGCCTAAAAGGCCTGATCGGAGTGTTAGAAAGCAGAAAATGCAATAACAAACAATGATATCCACAAGGCTGAGCCGGCTAGTGCCATCTCCCTGTATATAAGTACCTGAATCGCTGAAGAGGAGAAACGGATGCTATAACACTGCACTTACAGTACTGATGCAACGCCTACACCTTGTGTTCGCTCAGCAGCTAGACAAGTTCATTTCAGAGTTTCACTGATTCCTGCAATGACCATGGAATTAAATCGGGAAAAGATTACATTTCCCCATTTCCTACGTCGAAATTGGGAGTGCAAGTGTGAAATGAGAGATGTCTTCCAAAACACCTGCAAGGGGATTTTAGGGATGACAATTTAATGTGGGGACAGGCAGGGAGGGGCTGTTCACTCTTTAATCTGTGGACTATACCTCCTGGCATGCTATTGATAATATGAATGAACAGCAGAAGCTGAAAAACAAGAATCCCAACAAATAACCAACATAAATAGGAACAACAATAAATCTGCGGCCTCTAGCTGGCAGTTGCAATGCCGATCATAACAGCCTCACACATAATTACACTGTCCTGTGGTTTGAGGATATCAAAAGGGGTAAGGATAAAAATACAAATCCACATGGCTATGACACACCTTGACAACAAAGTTAAAAAACAAAAATAAAACACAATAGCGTCTTTACTTTTTCCCAATATACCCCCATAGCACATATTAAATAAGGCACACATTTACACATACAATTAAAATTTGGCTAGTTATTATTCCTTTATTTACACCAATAGCCACAAAGTTAATAGTAATTATAATCATAGCAGTCTTTACTACATTAAAATTAAGGATTTGTTCTTAAGCGGGTGTAATCTGCTTTTAAACCTGATATGACAATACGGGGGAAGTAAGTCTCAAGTTGTTTAAAATCCATCATGAAAATCTGGTTTGGTTTGGTGGCGAACTATTTAGGAAGCCTTCTTTTCGAGGTATGCACTTTCATTTTGAATAGAGTAGAAACAACCCTTCTGCTGCGTTTATGAAGTAATAGCACCAACTTCTCAAAGTACTCTCCTGCCCAAACGTATGGTGGTGGGACATGTTTTGTCTTCACAGAAAAGCAGTTCCGGTTTAATACTTGTAGTGCCAGTGCCACAGCAGTACAGTGAAGAGCTCCCTTTTGCAAAGGCAAAAAATAATATTGTAAATTTTGGTCAACTTACTTGTCCTTGACCTCATTTGTCCCACACAGACTGACAGTCTCTCATTCAAGGGTTTTGGAGCAAAAGCTTGGCATGGGAAAAATCACCATTGTGTCAGCTTCATGAAAATGGAGCCACCATCTCTCTCCTCCCCAGCCCAGGACAGATCACTCTTGAACATATTTGACATAGTGTGATGCCACTGGCTGGTTATTGCTCAGACACATTCACATAACTCTTATGGAGGTAACAGAAGTCAGTAAGACAGCTAGACGATTCCACAAGTGTAAGTCTGTTGAGTAAATAAGGCAAAGAAAGAGCTGCCTCCAAGGAGTTCATCAAGCTGTTCCATCGGTTACACAGACTGTGTATATGCATGTATCCATATACTGTGTAGATATAAACACACATATATACACACACATGCATAATGTATATACACATTATAAGAGGGATCAGCATTGCTCAACTGCTTCAGATCAACACATAGCTTTCAGCACATATAACAGTGATAATTATCAAGCTCAAGCCCAGTGTTTCACCAAATCAAAGCTTTTAAGCTTCATTAGTAATCTGGGAAGGTTTGTAGTACCTTGATAATGAATCTGTTGGTAGCCAAATGTATGTAGTCTCATGGGTCTGTTTTTCTCCATCTCCCCATTCCATCACCTTTCCATAAGTAAGTTGTTAAAAAATACCAATATGGTACAAAGACATTCATCGGACGTGGACAAAACAAAATCAGTACAGGTGTGATATTGGTTATTTCGACTGCAAAGCACACTTGCCAGTTTATATTTAGGTCTTGCCCCTTTCACCCTTTATGAAATTTCTGGGTGGCTTTTGGGGAGGGAGGGATTGCCTCTCTTCCCCTCAGTAGTTGAACTTTCCATGTGGGTTGACAGGGGAGGTGGCAGGGATGAAAAGTGGCTTGGGCGGAACGTCTGGCTTGAGGGAGGAGGTCCGGCGAACAATGGCGTCCCTGTGCATTTCGGGCTGCTCGTAGCTATGCTGCCGCATCAGGTAGCTGTTGGGGATAAGAGGATGGTGGATCTCACAGGTGCTGCCCGTAGAGTTCATCCGGGCCAGCAGGGGTGGTGGCTGGTGCCCGCTCCGGTGACTAAAGCTGTGTTGACGTGGCACGACCCCTCCGTTCGACATCTTGGATGCAGAGATTAAGGAGTTCCTCTGGGATGAGTGGCGGGATATTCTCTCAAGGGTGGATTGTGGAGGGGGCATTTCCGGAGGGACATCCATGCGACGGGTCAGGCTGTCCCTGGGCAGCGTGGACGAGCTATAGTAAGAGGCAGACTCTGTTTCTGGAATCTGTGGCTGAACACGATTGGTGAAAACCATCTGGCTCCCGGGGGCTGGAACTGCGGAGGTCAGTACAGTTATGTTCTTTCCCCCTATGGCACTGACTTCATGAACATGCTTGAGGAGCTCATCCAGTGGCGTGATGTCCATCGCCTTCTGTGAGTAGCAGGGGTAGGGGTGGATCATCATCCGTTCAACATTGGGGATCTTTCTCTCCTCCAGGTGGAGAGCACCCCCTAGGGCCTGTCCATTGACTAGCCCATGGCTGAATGGGAAAACCTGTTGAGGGATCCCAGAGCTGGGCCGAGAGCTGCTCATATGAGGCTTACCATCCTTTGCATTATTGCAATTCTGGTTCTTTTCCCATTGGTTCTTGAAGGCCTTCATGCTCTTGATTGGAAGCTCAGGGGTAGAGTCAGGGGTGGGCAAGCCTGACAGCTCAGCATTGTGGTGGTGGTGGTGATGGAGGTGATGATGATGGTGGGGGTGGAGCAGTTCCCCCCCAGCTCCAAACCGGCTATTCCTGCTGACAGGGTGGTCCTTCTTGCTTGGGATGAAAGAGTTGTACAGCTTTGGTGAGGACACCTCTAATTTCTCATCCTTATTCTGGCTGTCCAGAAGGCCATTGAGCTTGGCCAGGCTGCGCAGGGATAGCGCATGGGGGATGGGTGCCTCAGGATCCTTGCCAAGACGCCTGGTCTTATGAACATTGTGGTTACAATAACAGGAGACCAGAAACCCAGACAGAAATGCACCCAATACAAAGGCAACCAGTACACAGGCAATCAGGAGGGTGTAGTGGACACTGTGGTTGGACTTCTCTACTTCAGGAGGCCGTCGAACACCTAAAGATACAGAAAGGGAGAAGGAAAGTAACATGAATAACAATGTAAATTTATGACAGGAATGTCATCTTTGGTCTATGTCTTCATGCAACAAGGGTGTCCTTTCATTCCGACTTTGAAGTTCGAAAGCAGAAGAAGGATTGTGTTAGTGAAAGGTGTACAAACAGTAAGGAAAAGCAAGACATTTCTGAGATGCATTTTTCTGTTATTAAATTAAGGAACCATTCTAACTATGCACTCGGCTTGGGTCTTAGGTGTAGATAATGATAACCCGAGGTGAGAAATGAACGTTGAAGGTGCCAGGAGGAATCTACCAATGGGACTGGAGTATATATTCAAGTGTACGCTTCCGTGTAAGTACCTCTGGAACTTTGGACTGACTAAAAACACAATCTAGAGCAACTCACAGAAAGCACTTCACCACCCTGTTCACTTCTTGATGCAGGTATGAGTGAAACTGACAGAAACTGGAACTGGAGGCTCTCCAGCTCTCGAGGACCTCACAGGCTTAGGATTTTCACACAAATGACTGAAATGACCTCAAACACTGAAACCCCACAACCCGATATGCCTCATGGCCACCACTGAATTAGGGATGAAGATACATGTCACCTCTTGCAATCAGAGCTCATTTGCGGATGCCCTTGCCATCTGTGGTGTCGGGCCCCTCTTTGCTCATAATAACAGTCTCTGTGAAATAGATTAGTGATTGGAAGAGCTTCTGGCTGCAAGGGTACAAATTGCAGGTGTTGCAAATGGGATCATTTGTTCATGTAATGACTGCACAGGTTAGATGGCATAATGGAGAGTGATAGTAGCAAGTGCAGCCATAACGATGATGCTGATGGTGATCATGATGGCAAGAGAGAGAATGGCTCCATGAACTTCATTTGAGTCAATTGCAAAAACACAAAGAATGGAACAATAGGTCTAAAGTTGTTTCCAGTGCTTTTTTTTTTTTTTTTTTAAAAGAAGAATGAAGAATACCAACTAAAAATGTTTGCAAGGTGAAATTGTAATAATACTCTTTTTGTGCAAAGGTAATGAAAATATGGTTAGATCTCAATTTTGAGAAATCTCTGATAATTTCTGATATAGTGTCCAATTAAATGTTATTGCATTGAGATGAATGCCGACAAGTAAATTATCATCAGAGTAAAAACATCTGATGCAACTATAAAGTGCATATGCGTGGTCCCCTTCGGTGTATGTCAGAAAGGGACCTCACAAGGATGCAAACGCTGGCAGTATCCCAGGACAGGTATTTTTAGGCAAAGGGTATGGGTGGTACAGTGCACTATGAGTACGTGTTAAGCTGAGCTTCATCAGTGAAAGAGGAAATGCTGCAGGACTGGGCCTTCTGCAGCTGTGAGGGAAGAATAGCATTTGATTATGAAGATGAGCCCAGCCCCCCCTCCGTCCCCCTCTCTCTCAATATCTATTATGCTCACACGCACTATGTGCATCTAACATCACAAGGGAAACAGATGGCTCACTTCAAGCATAAGCTGTCAAGTTAATAGCATTCTTCTTTGACCATTTTAAATGTATGATAGACGGATATACGGCAGCATTCATATCAGACTCATATCAGCCTTGTTTTCTTGAGACAGCCTTCATGTGTTCATCTCCACGTGGCTCTGTATACTTCCTACATTGAGAGGTTGATGGAAAACGATGTTCCCCCAGTAGCTGTCACTCATGGGATCACTCCATTAAGTGCCAAGTATGTTAACAGCAGAGTAAAGCACAGATGGTTCATTGTACTGTAAAAAGAGGAGTGCACTAACATGAAGGACTGCCATGTAGATGCAGCCCTCTGCAGACTTCCTTCAAAGGTCATAGGTGTATCATTATATTGTTCCTTCAGTTAATATGGTTTTATTGGGTGCTCACCGTAAGGCAGAACTCTATAAAAACCCCACTCTGTGTATGCATACGGTAATTCACCAAATATAAAACAAATGAAAAACAAGACCAGTGCCTCAATTTTCAAAGTGCAAAATGGTGAAAAATATTTCCCAGACATTGTTCAAATATTAAAGCAAATATAATGGAAATGAATATGCTGTTGAATGGGCTATAGTATATATCTCATTTTCAAGCTGTGCGCTACCTAAATTAGCATGCCAAACTGTTTCAGTATGCACATGCCGAGTGGCAGAAAGGAGAGAATTTCATTTTCTAGAGACGAAAGTTGTGCCAATGTTTCATTACATTACATTACATTACAGGCATTTGGCAGATGCTCTTATCCAGAGCGACGTACAACAATGTTTCATTTTTATATTTTAAAAAAATATATCAATGAGTTTGGTTGGTGAGATGTTATGTTGCCATATTATGTACAGGACTCTGCATGTTCCAACCAGCAGATGTCAATCTCAACCACCACAGAAATATAATCATTAGCTACTATCTTAATTGCCAGGAGTTTGCTCAGTCTGATGTCATAATTGAACCAGTGAGCAACTCCATTCCAGCATAAGCAGCCAAGCAATTCTGCCTTGACAGCAAGCCATTTAGGTGATGAACATCACCAATATTGCAGCCTCAGTTGTTATCCCAAAACTGAACACCACTGCAGGCACAAAACAAAGGCTATAAAATTAAACCAGCCTTAACTCACCAGCATGTTTGCATCAGTAGACTAAATTGGAGTTGGAGGCAGGGGTTTTCAGCTGAATAACATCTCAACACACTGTCCTTCCTTTCATCTCCACATTTTGAGCATGAGGTTTGGGCTATCAGAATAGCTTGTGTCATATCAATTGCTCATGCTCTTAAGCCCTACAGTCCTAAAATTTATCTCTGGGGATAGTGCTTCTGCTGCTAGTTGGTAACTAGTCAAAACGTCACTGAGCACATTCTGGGTCACTTGGACCTTGCAAGCACCTTGTGCTAGCATAAGCGCTATGCTAGCATACTTATTACTGTCACTATGGTGACAGCTAGCTCAGTTACTACCACTATTGACCCTTTTCCCCCAGGCTGTAGGAACTGAAAGAGGGCAGGAACTATTCAGAATGGGGACTACATGGCTGGAGTGTGTTCATATTTGCTTTTCCACCGCACCTCCAGAACTGTGAAGATTTGGCATGGTAGGAGCAAGTGACAGAAAAAAGTGGCAGTTGCATTTAATCAGCTATGTTTGATTACAGCTATCTGTGTGAAACAGTGACGCCTAGGAACAAGGCATCCAAGCAAGTAACCCAGTGAGAAATATACGGTGAATATTTATTTAATTATGTTTATACTATATAACAACCATATACAAGTCTGATGAATTGATATGATGGCAGAGAGGTCATACATATAAGTCACCGATGATGTAAATTAAGTAAGAAAAATAACAACCTAATCATAGTAAACTTATCAAATTATACTGTTTTTATGGCTAAGGAAAGATGAATGGCCAATTCACTGGATTCTCAGTAAAATTCCATGTATACTCTACTGTATTATATACAGCTGATATCCACAGAAGTGCCAGATGCTGTACTTCCCTGTCTGGAGAAGGGGGCCACAAATCGTGCACACATCTACAGTAATTCAGGGGGAAAGTAAGTGCATGAAGAGCAGGGCGCAATAAATATAGATGTGACAGACTGCAATGCATCCAGAGCGGAAGTGTGACGGGTATGTAAAATATATTTAGCCCCGTGAGCGGGTCCGGGCCGACGATTCCGCAGGCCCTTGGGCTCGGGCCGGGAGCTGCAGATGTGTCCCTGAGGCGGCAGGGTAGCATGTGGCACTAATGAATTATGAAGTATTCTTTTGCCGGGGAACTGCGAATCTTTACCGTCAGCCCCCGAGGCGCTGTGAACGGTGACTCAATGCCCCCTGCGGCAGGTGCCCAGACCGCGGTCACAGACCTCACGACTTACTGAAGAGCAGCATATTGTCTCAGAAGCATGAGTCAAGCAGTGGTGCGTCAGACACCACAGTGAAAGGCAAGCAGGAGGTATACAGGCCTCCACACGCGATGCACAGCTTGTCAGATTACATTTAACGGACCTCCCCATGACTCCGCTGGTACCTGTAGGTGACATATGCTACCCCTTTCAAATTGGATTTAACACCCACCAAAACACTGAGGACTCAGTGTGCTCCTGGATGCAGCTGTTTAAGTTGTGTAATTCCATATTGCCACTGTTCATATTCAGCTCTGGGCTTTACAGTACATATATATATATATATATATATATATATATATACATATATATACATGGAGCAGTGCCCATCAGGCACATGGATTGGGAAGAGTAAACACAAAAATTCAGTGACAACCTCTAAAATCAAAACAAAAATGCAAAGAAAAATCAAGATCTGCATGTTTGCATCAGTTTGATTACACTTTTCAAAATCACAAGTTAAGCTAATTTGTGTTCGCCGCTTGTTACATGGCAATTTATTTTATCCATTTCTCGTTTTAATATGGTCTTGACTCGGCTGCAGATTGATATAGCCATAATGTGTAAACGACAGGCCTAAACATTAGGGATGCTCACGGGTCCAAAGACAAAGGTAAACAGACAGATGGGCTCAGAGGAAGAAAGCGAGATGGTATGAGAAGAACAGATTGTGCGGGGGAGAGACAGTGATTGACAGATTGTCAGGCTGCTGAGTTTAAACGCACTCTCAGAAGCAGCTGCGCTGTGGGAACGCAGGGGCCGCTCACGGCTCTTTGATGGCGCCCGCACCTCGGAGCGACGCTAAACCACTACATCCACAACGTTAAAAATAACCCACACTCCGCATTACACAACCGAACCGAAGTCACGGAAGAGCTTCCACCAACTGGCCAGATTAATTGGTAACAGAGTACATACAAGATAAAATTCATTTATCCGCTGTTTTCTTCCCCCCAGGAATGATTCAGCTTTATTTATAACGAGTGGTGAAGATGATGTGACACTGCAAGTAGGGAAAACAGTTCACACAGTACCATCATACTACTGACAAATACTACACAGCTGTTATTCAACTGAAACAATAAATGACATATTTGAAAAGCTTATATGTGATTTTTGAGGGACAAGTTTATCCTGGAATAATGATTTGAGGAATATTAAGGGGAACCTGCAGGCATAAGTGTTTTTTAGTATTAGCGTAGAGTGGCATGTTTCAGTTAAATACTGAAAAGACCACTGTTCATCATAGCTCATACGGTACATTCCACCACAGGTCAGGAGTATTTCAGAAGGCATTGTGTAATCATGGATCTCTGATGCTGCAAGAGATAGATAAACGGTCTTCACTCATTTCATATGGCCATCCAGAAAGATATGTTCAATATGAAACATATCTCTTGGGGGCAATAACTTTCTGCTGTGTCATCATTTTCACCGTGAGAATTTTGCTGCACTTCACACAAGTGGCTTCAGTAACACAGCACAGCGTGTCCCATCTGTAGACAATTGTTGTATTCCATTTATGCCAATGTTTCCAGAACTGCCTATTTAGTACCAGATTCTCATGGCTGAGGACACCGTAATGGGAAACATTACCGGGTACTTCATTTAAACTGGGCTACAGTCAAAATGGCTGGTTTCTACGCATACAGGCATGAAATATACTGATACCAGATTTAAATCTGTGGATACAAAACAAAACAAAAAAACTGATTAGCTCCTCTATGTGAATGGACTGATGTGGTCGAGCTTTGGTTCTTTCAAACAATGAGTGGGTGATCTTTATATAAGGCAGAAACATTGGAAGGACATTACAAAAAAGTGATGTGACAGGAAAATTGAAAAACGTTATTGTTTTTATGATCTGAGAGTGATTGTTTGAGCTTTCAAAACTTTATTTACTATATCTTGATGTCAGACACAGTTAGTTCTGAGATAGACTGAAGATTTAGATCTAACCTCTGCTCTACATTTGAGTTCACAGTAGAAAAAGTTTGCATGGTAAAAATATTGTGTTCAGTTTATGTATTCTACATATTCTATACTACAATATGTACATTTCTGAAGCTCGTTTTATTTCTGGCCTATTGGTTGTAGCCAATCCTGATAGACAGACATATCTCAAGTGATATTTACCTACTTATAAGAAACAATTACATTTGACATAGTAATTTCAGTTCACCTGAAAATTAAAAATCAATCCAATGCATTTACAAATATAAAAATGCTAATTCATGATCACAAACCAGAAATCAATGCATTTTTCAAAGCCAGCAAAGCAAAGGTACTGAAGCACCATTGATCTCCAGCAATTGGAGGTTGCAAGCATATCATATATAGAGGAACAGTATTATTTCAGTGGAGATCCACTCTGATTTCCCCATCAAAGTGCACTTCACTACTAAGAGTAAAGTAGCAACGAACAAGGGTTAGGACAGAGTCTCTAAACCCACTCCTTGAAGAACTTTAAATTCTTCTCTAGAAGCAAGTTTGGAGACCACTGACCTGGACAAAAATCAGCTTCTTGCATGCTTTTTAGCCCACGTAATTTCAAAGGTATGGTCACATTTTAAGCCATGGATAGGATTGACCCAGTCAAGCATTGGAAACAACATGAGGGCAGAAAGATTGAGGCGAAAGGGGGCGGGGATTCAACGAAAAAGCAGGGTTATATTAGTCGAACCACAAACAAGGCAGAATCATTGGAAGAAATCCCCAAACAGGGAGGAGCCACACCCACAGGGACCAGCGAGACAGAGGAGGGGGAGTCTGGACAAGACAACTGCGCAAATGGATCTCTGCACTGTGAGTCTAAGCTGCATCATCAGACTGCAAAATGTTAAGTCATTGCTATTAACATGTTACTAGTGATCACGATCATCTGAGGCTTTGTGAAACACTTAAGTAGAGTTTCAGTGTGTTGTCTGTCATGAAATGATATGAAACAAGCAAAGCCCATGACAGCTGTAGAGCTTGTGGTTCATGTGACCTTGTTATCCAGCAAACCCACCACAGCCTAAAGAACCATGACCCTATCTTGCACACATCTTCTGTGACAGTTGAGAGTGAATTTCTGTCCAAAAGTGGACATTAGATCAATTATGAGGAACAAATAACTTCCATCTTGAATTTGCTGTTGCATTAACACTATCAACCTATGCATTTAGGACATTTAATCTCATAAAAGAATACAAACCACCATTACATTTTCAAATGTGTGCATAATTTTTATTTATTTATTTATTTTTTTACAAAGGAACACTAAGATGAATGGTGGAGCTAATGTGGGAATGGCTGCATTTCATTCATTCTTTTTCCTCCAAGGGCAAAGATACAACTTTTTGTACATGGTGCCAGTGAACACCCCCCCCCCCATTTCCTGGTGCATTAATAACCCTAAAGCTCTGAACCCCAATATAGTTCATCTCTCTTCTGTGGAGAAAAAAGTTCAGGATGAGTTCATTTTCTTCTCCACCCACAGTGTTTTAATGAGTTTCAGAACCCTGCTTGCTTGCTCTATTATCGAGTTGTCTGCTACTTCCTTTCAGATAAATCAGCTTCGGGCCAGAGCCCTCGTTCAGCTTGGTTCATTTGAATATGCCAACGGTCTGAGTGAAGGCCAATTTAAAACAGGAGGTGGGAAGAGATAGTCCCTGACACAGATAACAGAAAACAAAGGGGCAAAACAGGTAAGATAATCAAGTCATTATGCATTCACGATCGTGTAGGCTCAAACTTCATAGAATTAGAAGAATGCGGGTCTGAGCGCTCAATGAACTGAACAAAGTCTTTAGAGCATGGTCTCACTAAATCTCTCAGTAGCTTAACTTGTATAGTTAAACTGCTTTCCATTATAAATCACTAATGTCCATAAACAGTTGCTTCACTGAAGATTTGCCCACTATATCTTGGGATCTTCCGGATGTGCAGTGGAGCACAATAGCAGTTTCTCAGGGGACAGGAGATGGGTGCCATGCAGCCTCACAGTTTACTAGTTTCAGACAAAAAATAATTAACAAAATAAATAAATAAATAAATAAATAAATAAAGACCCCGCATCTCAGTCAGTCCCATCTATGGGTCTCCTTCCTAATAATTAATTGAGATTTGTACCAGTACACACTTCGCAAATGACTGCACAGCTCAGTACATGTTGAGAAGACTTCATTCCCCATTTTGGCCCTCTGATTATACAGGCAGCAATGACACACTGAAATAGATTGGAAAAGTTTCCATTACATATTTCCCCATCTGCTGCTGGGTGACTGCTTATTTATTTGTTACCAGGGTTTTCTCATTTGAGACTGAGTGGCTCATCATGCTGGTTGCGAGGCTGTCTGGCTAAATGTAGCTTAAGACCATGATTTATGTACTCTTGACAGAGAGGTGCATTGGGAGGGTTGGGGGAGGCTGACTGTTTGGGACTGTAATGGAGTCAGCGTGTGAAGACACTAACATAAATATAATATATGCAGCTCCATCTTGTTGAATATTCAGGAGCTGCACAAGCTGTCCTTTGGGCCAGACTTTATAGCTATCTGTGGAATACAAGAAGAAAACCCCAAAAATGAGAAGCAATGAAATTAAGCATTCTGTGGGATTGTTAAAATTCCTACCATGTCAATGTTATTCAAAATTGCTCCTTGTAGATAACCTCTAAGAATGTTGTGCATGCTTACACACATCAGTATGCTTATTTGAATGACGAATGGGCCAATGTTTTTATGCTGGCGGAATGGAAAGTCATACTGAATAGCTATTTTGAACAGCAGAAAACTAACTGAACAATGTAAACTCCACCAATACATTCTCACAAAGATTATGGCGAGATAGGCTAAATAATAGTTATCAAGGGGTTATAATAATCAATTTTATTGAGCATTAGATATTAGATGTCTCATAATAACAGCATTTCCCTGGTCATTGCCTGTGCTGTTTATTATATATCACCTTTGATCACCTTTATTATGGGTGTTAATATTTTGGAGTGTTCTCTATTTACCCGTTTTTTTATTTGTACTTTTTCGCCAATACAGTATGTGCTTTGAAGACAGCTTGACTATTTACCAGGCCCAAGTCCTTTTTAGTTGTGTAAATCTAGTGTTGTTTTGCTTTTAAGCTGAACATTAAACACTATTATTAACTGCACTCATGTGGCTTGTCTAAGCAGCTGCAACTTTAGGTACCAAATGGTCTTTTTAATTGAACAAACCTCAGCCCCCAGAAATTATTCCCAGTGATGTCAATCACTGTTGCTAACCTTTCCTCTGCTTTTTTCTGATACAAGCATTACAAGTTACAGAGGGATATATTTATTAGACCTGGATATATTTAGTTAATATTATCTGCATAAAATACATTTTAAAAATAAATACTGTTCTTGCTCCGCCTCTTGGCAATTCTTTCAGTTTACACTGAGCAGCAACAGGCAATCAAATGACAGGGAATCAACCCCGCCGTAGGAGCTATTTATACATTGGAAGGACTTTGAATGACCTCATTCCTGGACACCAGTGTGTGTATGTATGCGTGAGTGAATGTGTGTGTGTGTGTGCTTGTGTGTGCGTGCGTGCGTGTGTATGCGTGTGCGCGTGCGTGTGTATGTGTGTGCGCGTGCGTGTGTGTGTACGTGTGCGTGTATATGCATGTGTGTGCTGTTTATACAGAAAGGCCATTCTCAGAAGGAAAATTAGATGGGATGAATGTTGCAAGGAATGCTGCCAGGGGGCTTTGTAGGGTGATAGAAAAGTTAATCATTCATAATTAACAGTTATTGAGAGAAATAATCTCAGTGCATGCAGTATGTGATTTACATATTACATGCAGACAGCATGCCCTAGGTGATTTTCCTGTCCAATTTACTCAATAGAGCTGTATTGGCCTTTGTAAGTATGGATTTCCAATGACAACATGCATTTCGTTTTGTGCCACAGGTTATCTGTGTAAGTAATGGTGAACTGATCAATTGCCACAACGTCCCCATTACCAGTTTTTCAGAATCCTTTTCTCATAGTAGAAATAGAACTCTCCAATGTACAAAATTATGGAAATACTAGTAGGAGGATACAATACAAGGGTCAGGGTTCAGCTCTGTTTCTGCCTTTTGCATAGCATAAGCATTAGTACAAGCCATTGTATGAGTCTGCCATAAAGCTACTAGGCCCACAGTGCGATCCATTGCAGCGCAATATTAGACCCAACACCAGACAGACACTTGGCCCTCCCTCACACCCCGCCCCCTTACCCTCTGTCTCCACACTGATCGCCTCCAAGTCAGGTGACCCCTGTTTCCCCAGAGGAGGGCGGTCATCTGGACCAGTACCTTTTTCTGAGCCACCTGTCAGCTTTGGGAAAGCCGCCCCCTGTTTGGTTGTGCTGGCGCTTGTGGGTGTGGTCTTTCCTGTGGTTACCGGGAGGGGCAACAAAGTAGCCAATCAGATCAATTATAGACACATAACAGAGTGGATGACAGTAAAATATGACTTGAACCAATATCTCAAGCATTATTGGCCAGACCACCTCAGTTGTGCCTTGTTGCTGGAGGAGACAGAAATAGACACAAATAGACATCTTACCATTATATATAGATGGACAGTAGCTAAGAAAACCTAATTTGATATTCAGTTAACAAAACAAAATTGAAAGATGTGCTCAAATGCTTTCACATTTAAATTCTAAAAAAAAACCTGCCCACTAAAGCCCATAAAGAGGGCCAAACCTGACTGAAACATTGGGATATTAAACTAAGAGGCTGAAAGCTCCATGGAGACACCTTTTAAACTACTGCTATAGTTTAAATCATGACAGGAAAAAGGAAGTATATAATGTACATAAATTAGAAGACTGGATCGAATCCACAAAACCTCTGACATCCTAATGGTATTCCTGCACTGGTGCCAGTGATATACCAATAGTTTTTAAAACTGGCTGGTGGCCTTAATGGGGAAAAGTATTTCATCGTTTTAAATTCTCTGTTTTAAAGTATTTTAACATTCCTCCTAATTCAAAGTCATTTGTGGAACACACGAACACACACATATGTACAGTGCGTAAGTGCATACACATATATGTGCTACCTTGCCACACAGGGCTTTGGTTGATGAGAATGGCCATCAGCACGACTCAACTGTGAATGGCCATCAACTGTGACGCAACCTTTGGAGGCAGTGCAGGTTGATTTGGAGTTGAGGTTCGAAGTGTCTCTGAGTGCATTTCCTTACTTTAAGCCAGGCCCCTACACCAGCCTCTGTGATGCTGGCAGGTTGTGCAAAATGTATTTACATATATAAAATATGCTTAATCGTAAACAAAAACCATCTGGACCCATTATCGCATAACTATAAAATAGGCAATGATGACATGACCTGTTGACAATACATTAGCTTCCTTAAAAAGAAGTGAATTTGCAAAGTGTATGAATTTTCTACACTAACAACAGTATTGCAACAAGTCACTCTTTAAGAACCTCAAATCTCATCCACACACCACACACATCAGGAGCCCTTTTAAATTTACAGTGAGTGTACCAGGATGTCTACAGCATAAAGCAGTGGAGTCTGATTGATCTGTAATGGTAACGTGCCAGCCAAAAATGTTGCCATCCCGAGAAGCTTCCGTCCAGATTGAACACGAGGGGCCCAATCTCTCATTGCCAGTTTGACAAGTTCCGCTCAGAATAAGGTGGCCTGTCAGCACGCCATCTGCGCCAGGCAAATTAAAACCCTTTGCCAGGGGAGATGAGCGTTGGCGGGCATGACAATAGCTGTACTTCCATTTCATTTAGGCTTTCCCCCCACCCTCCTGGTATAAGAAAAAAAAAAAAACTAAACAAACACATAATGGGCACCAGAGAGCCACTCGAGTGTCTGTACGGCAGCGCGGTTAGCAATGAGCCCTGCGAGCCATCCCGGTGGGGCGAGATCAACGGACAGCCGGGATGAAGAGAGAGGGAGACGGTGGAGCCTCTCTGCTGTTTCGGCAGGGGGAGGAATCAGACGGCCCTCTGATTCCATCTGCGGCTGCGGGCGGCTTTCGCCTCCGCTAATGATCGCTAATCTCCTGCTCGCAGTTCGCAGGGGCTTAAAAGCGATGCGCGGGGTGAAGACGTGAACCGATCAATGCGGGCGCTCGTCAAGTAGTGGGTCCCACTGCTGCGCAGTTTCTGCTGGTGCAGAGGTAGCCGCTACAGGAGCGGCGTGAGGCTGCGTGAGGCTGCGTGAGGCTGCGTGAGACTGCGTGAGGCTGCGTGAGGCTGCGGAGGCGGGAGGACGGAGGTGCCCGCAGTCAGCAGCTTTACCTCGTGCCTCCGTCTGCTGCGGCGGGGATGACAGACCGAATGGGAGTGACACACGGACGGCACTATCGCTGAATAAAGAGCCCTGTCTCTCACACAGGCTCTGATGATCTGACGGCGATAATTAGCGCTGCGGTAAACACAACAGAATGGATGCGTCGCAATTACTGGCCCGCACTTCACTGGATGCGCAACAAAATCCGGGTTAAATAAGGATTGTGAAGCAGCGAGCACAGTTCCAACTTTTTTCCTCATAATCAATGCACGAACCCGAGTGAGTCAGAGGGTTCATTTGGTTTCTTTCTCAAACTATATTTGGCAGCCCCACTCTACAGGTGCACGAAAAAAAGCCATCGACAGAGTTAAAACGATTCAAGTAGCTCTGTAATTTATGTCATGTATTGAGTAGTTTGGACTTATGCCCACATTGGTTTACAATTTATAGCAATTTGAGATACGCACAGCACACTGCAGGTCTATTTGCTAAATGACAATGCAGCACACGTGCGTTTCGCACAATAGTTTCTCTGAGCATTCTGCCTCCATTTTAAAGCAATGCAATTCTGGGCACCCCGGCTAATGAGAACATACGACCACAGAAACAATGTGCTCCAGAGAATCTTTTAGTTTCGTTTAAAAAAAGAACCCTGCTCAGCCCAAAAAATATTTTTGCTGTTCTGAACAACGGCTCCAAGATCTGCAGCATTTGTATCCTCTATGTTATATTCCACAAACTCTTCGACAGTAAGAGCATTCATGGATGCTCTCAAATTTGAACAGATGCAAAAAAAAAAATATATATATATATATATATATAAAACATACAAAAGTTGTACTTGATTAAGTTTCTGAAAGGTTGTTTTTCTACAACCAGCCAAGTGGTAAAGCATATGCATTCATGCTTGCATACAACTACATATTGGGAAAAAAAAAGAAACGACCGTAAATATGAATCCGCAGATACCTTTCGATAACAATTATATAAGTATTTGAGGCACTAGCTCAAAGACGGTAACATGTTTTTCAAGCGTATGTATTTTTAAGCATATTTTGAGCATACTGAATTTGTTTGAAAGGTGTGTAGAGAAAACAAGTCGCCTCACGTGACAGCAAATATGTTTGAACCTTGGTATGATTACATTGTGCAATGTAAGACAAGCGATGAAATGTGGTACAAGAATAAAAACATAAAACTGAAAAAAAAGAAAGAAGAACCAAATCTGATGACTTCACAAGACGTTAACAGTTAACCATGTGACCACTTCCCCATACAACTTAGAAACTAAATGAGATGGGTCTTTCACTTGGGGCTGAGGCTTGAGGATGGGAGTATTTGTAGCATTTTTATATCTTCCATCAGCAGAAAACGCAATGTGGGTGGAAATAAAGTAAGAATCAAGAAAAAACTAAAGTAAACTGACCATAAGCAGAATCAGCAGCAGTGTTTTGCTTGCGAGTGGTAGCCAGGATGTCTACAAATGGGAAAAGCACAAAAGAGTAAATAAATTTGACAAAAATATGCTAAAAAAAAATACTAAAAAAAAATTACCAACCAACAACAAATGGTAGCAGTAATATTCCAGTACTACACTCTGATGAAAGCTTGAACCAATATGCAGGGAAAATGCAGCGCAATAAAGAAAGCTCATTCAATAGCAGGTCTACAGTGACAGCCTATTGCCACTGATAATGGCATAATTTCAGCAAGGTGGTCATTGGTACTATGACTTCACCCCTCATAGCTCCTTGCAGAGATGAATTCCCCTCAAGTGTGTAATATTAGAACTGAGAATTACATTTTATATGACAGATGGGTGAAGGATAGCATAGCAATATGCACAGAACCTGTGTGTATCAAAGTTATAAGGGATTTCATTTGATATACCTTAGATATGTTTATTGCCGTGATCTACAATTTTCCTGTAATTTACAACTGACAATAAAGAGGGGGTGCGAGTACACAGATGTGACAAGCAAAGGAAGTTTTTTATAGTAAATTTTCCGGGCCTAGTTGAGAAGATACTATGTAATGACAGTTTTAGACTTACCATGGCAGCCGTCTGGATACTGTGTGTAGTCATTCTCTACATCCTGTTCGAGCCCAGCCCTGGAAAAACAAGTTCAATATCACAGTCTGTTTATGCATAATGTTAGGTCCCCATTTATCTAAGCATATTCTGTTTTAGAAACTAAATTAGCTGGGCATTAGGTGACCATTTCACAATACATAATGATAATAGAGCCTGGGGAAACAGAATTAGCACTCAATTTGTCTATCGGCACAAGGTCTCACTTCCTTTGTGCAGGTGAATTAAAGCCCCACCCACACAGATGTCAGCCATACAGCAACCGTTAATGCCACAGTTTTACAGTAAATGACCATGTGAAATGAGGAGAACTAACAGTCGGGCGAAGGCCAGCACACAAGTGCTCTCTCAGCCAGGTGAAACGAGGGTGTTTACCACTACTATAGTGGCAGGGATAAATTTAACGACGAGGCAAACTGGAGTGCCGGGCGTGTTGGCTTGCAGTCTGAGAACAGCAGAACTGCTTAATCTCTCTAATCTTTACCTCCCTCACATCTCAATTCTCCCTCTCTGTTTTTACTCAAGATCCTCTGAGCCTGCGCTTCCCTACAAGGAAATGCAATTTAATTTGTCTCATAACATGCACTTTTTCAGAGCGGGCCATATTGAATTGCCCCCCCTCTGGACTGTTGTACTTTGATTTTAGATAGCAAAATGAAGGGCTGATATTCTATTCCTCCCTGGAGAAGGCTCACACGCTGAATGGTACTGCATCTTTAACATAGATGAGCAGATCGCCATACAAAAGGCCATCGTTGCAAATTAATTCCAGCTGATAAATAATTGAATTGCTTAATGTTTAGAAAGCCTTCTCAATCAAGCACACCATCACATAAACAACTGCAAATCCATTTATAGACAGCACTGACCGCTGTGAAATAACGGATAAAAAAGCAGGCACACCATCCGTGACTAATGGAACACAGGACACTCGCATCAAAAATGGTCCAACTTGAAGGCTGTCCCCATTGCCCATTAGGAAGGTAAATCAACTGAAATGTTTGTTTCATCCTAGTGCTTTATCTGTTCCTGACACAAATACAGTTTATTCAATTTTCTTCCTGCTGCATATTCAATCATTCTGCCGCTTTCTTCTTATTATTTCGTCCCCTCTTTCCATTAAACTGAGATGTGCTGGGCTGGTGGGATGAGAGCGGAGCTCTATCACAGGACTATTTATTAACCAGACGCAGGCTTGCCGGCGGTGTGCACCGAGCCACACTCCTCTCACAATGGAAAGGAGGAGTGTGAAGAAAACATGCAGGCACACACAAACACATACGCACACACACCACACACACGCACGCGTGCACAAACACTAACCCACACACCCGCACAGACAGGCAAATATAAACACGCGGCCAAACGTATGCACACGTGCACGAACACAAAAAACACATGCATATACGCATGGAAGCACACACACACACGTACACACAAACACACACTTACACAAGACATGCACACATACACAAATGCTAAGACATACGCACACGCAATGCACGTACGTACACGCACGCACAAATGCACACGCATGAAAGGCTATTTCTACAGTAGCATACTCTGAAACCAGCCCTGCACATAACTCCTGGACAGGCCTGTATTTATCTACATTGCTCTTCGGTTGCTAAGATTTTTGAATGTGTTTGCAAGAGGCTAATGTCCCTGGCAATGCATCTTTGGAGCCCTGACAGCATCAGCAGAAACTGCATTAGCAGCTCACCTCTGGATCAACTCTCCCGAAACAGCAGCCCCACTTTATATAATCCCCCAGGAGGCTCAGAATGTGTGTCTCCAGTCATGAAGTGGCTCAGTCCATTACAGTCTTTATGAGCTGTTGAATCTGGAGGCCTCTCCTGGCTGAAGCTCTGGACATTTCACACTGTTTTACCTCACACGCGTAACCCGGCATGGGGGAAACACTAAGTCAAATATTTGCCTAC
This sequence comes from Anguilla rostrata, assembly GCF_018555375.3. Taxonomy (NCBI): domain Eukaryota; kingdom Metazoa; phylum Chordata; class Actinopteri; order Anguilliformes; family Anguillidae; genus Anguilla; species Anguilla rostrata. The sequence continues at coordinate 67,605,957 of NC_057933.1, read as the reverse complement.
CTTGGCTTTCCTACTTCATTAGTTTGATTCCAGCAATTGTCTCCACATTAAATCATGACATAAATCAAAGCACTGCACGATCTGCTTTGCTTTCTCCCAGACACACAAAATCTATTAAACATTGGCTGAAAGCAGGACAGAAAATACAACAGATGGGAGGGCCTGTGAAAAGCATGCATTACTTCACGAAATGAAGTCCATTCACTGATGTCAGTGTAAATGGAAGAACAGAGGACTCTGTGACCTCAGTGTCCTGTGGTGCTTGCTGAGACAACACTGAAGCACAAATTGATTAAGAGATACATCGTGTATAAAGGAAAAACAATAGAAAACATGGAGGCTGTAGAGAAGCCAAAGCGAAGTGAAATAAGACTATTTCCCTCCAGACAGGCAGTGTGGTACATGAGCTCTGATTGAAATCCACACAGCTGAACATTGGTTTCGATTACATGCAACAGGGCGCAAAGAAGTAGAGAAAGAGATTGATTGGCCTTTAGCTTCCACACTCCTACATTCTGGGCAGCTGAGTGATCAATAGTTCCAAGTGTCAAATAGCTTCTTTCCAGTTCATCAGAATGGATAAATAAATTACATTTGGGTCACTCTGATCAATAACTGATTTTTTTTATTATCTTTCCAAGAACAGTATTTGAGGCTTACATATAATGTCTGAGCGAATGCATTTAAAGGATTAATAAACACAATTTTATGAAACATGTAGAACTTACCGTACTGGTTACTCTGGCAAGTCAGTACAAGAGTTTTCATTATTTGGTGCCGGAACTCTGAGTTTTGAGTGTACTTCAGGTACAATTATACTTAAATATAGATATCAGAAAGTAATTTCAGATCTGTACCTCTGTAAAGACCTTAGAATATTTAGGTAGCTGTGTGCTACACTACTGGCTCCAGCTTGCATGTTTATGATACTCAATGTTCTGCAACAATACGGTATCTTGTAAAATAAGCAGACAATGTATTAAACACACCGTACCCGATCTCTGACTGCTAGGAAACAAAAATAAACTCTTAATTCAAAATGGGAAGTATGGAAGACCTACGTTGAAAATGCGCACAAAAATGACTTAAGCTCCTATTTTCACACAGAGAGCAGGTCTGTGCAAAGGCTATTGACCTGAACCTCCTGTTGTCAGTGGCCAGTTTGCTAATAACCGCACAAAGCTGGTGGGCCTAATTCGAAGCAGAACATACTTCAATCCAGGTGTCATGGTGGTACAGCTTCCGCTTTTTAGCCAGATGCAGTAGGGATCACGCGAGGACAGACAGGTCCTGAAAGACAGAGAAGTGACAGCATCGTAAAAATCCCCACAGAAGTGAAGGAGACCCCATTCATCCACTAACCTATTAAAACCACAGTACTCTTTAGGATGCTGAAAATGACACTGAGAAAGGTCACAGTTAAAACAGTAAGTCTGAAATAATGTTCTGAAATACTGTCCTGTCTGGTGGGGGTGGGGGTGTTTGTGGGGAGGGGAGACAGACATAGGACATCGAGTGGCTGCCACTCAGGCCTAAAGCCAGTCATTTTACTGACAGCCCAAGGCATCTGGGAGCCAGAGGCAGTCTGAGACTGGCTGTCACAGCTCCAATGACAGACAAACCAGAGGGACTGTTGGCAGGGGCTCTTGGTAGGGGGGGGGGGGGGGTTGGACTATCACCAGAGTTTCTACCAAGGGGAGGGGTGCCTTAGAGCTACGGGAGCTGTCATTTTTTTTGCACAAAATTTTCCATCGGCCCCCTGTCTGGAAATGATGTGGACAGAGGCACCCTCGTGGCTCAGCACAGTCCTGTTTGGAATCATTCCTCAGCAGGACATAGACAAGCCTGCGTCTCCATTCTCTACTCTGCATCTGAAATGCACCCTGCCATTGTGATCTCGGCTGTGGATCCCACAGAAGTAGCCAGATTTCTACAGTAAGATTTCCAGTTCATAAAGGAGGATGAATACAATCTACATTCTTCCTTAGTATTGAACTATTACCCAAGTGTGTGCTCAGTTGAGTAAAACTGCCTTGTTTAGCACTTGCAAGAGGTAAAGAAAAACACGTAACTAATTGTATTTCATAGTGCACCATTATCCTGCCTTGTACAGGTATAATTATTCTCAATGTACTGTATGAACTTACAGCTATACCCTTACGAATGACTGTTCTCACTACAGCAGAAAATACAGGCATTTATGAAAACATCAACAGTGCCTCCTCAAACATTTTATATGTAACAGATTTTGGCCATGCCAAATCCAATTTTCTCCATCCACCGCAAAGGCACAGGCTCAACAGTGCGGGATCCTGTTCTTGTTCCCACTGTGACAGAGTAAGATTCTCACTTAATTAAGTGTGAGTGGAAAACAGACTATGGGAGCCAGACCCAAATTTGCTTGCTGGAAATGAAAGACGTGTGGCAAAGTGGTTATGGGCCTGAAATCGAACACCAAGGGGCCTTTCAAAACGATCCTTTCTCCTAATCTCTGCATGATGTCGACTGTTTGGGCTTTGCGGACTCTGGAGATGGGATTGTAATAAGAAGCAGGGCCGAACACTATGTCTCCTTTGGTAAGACTGCTGGCCCCCATCCAATCAGATGGTTCAATTTCACATAAAAAAAGCTTCACTGGACAGAATGGATCTGCGGTTGGGGGGAAGGGGGGCAAGTACAACGGCGGGTGCCACTTACTTCTTACAGGAGCCGTAGTCTGCGCAGCGGCTGAGGGGCACACGGATGACGCAGCTGGAGAAGGCCACAAACAGGGCATGATGGTCCTTATCCAGCTCCAGCCCCAGAACCCTCCTGTCCTCCCCACGAGCGTCACACCTGGAGAACGGCAGAACACGTATGAAAAACAGACCCGGGATGAATGAGTACATGACGTAGAGGAACTACGAGAAAAGTCAACTGCTTCTTTAGGGACAAAAGGAGAGCAGACAATTAGGGTGGCACAGCAGAATAGAGGTCTAAACTAAACCCATATGGCTTTGTCTTCTACATTCCCTGTGCTCATCAAGGCAATAAGATGTACGAGCCTTTTTCAGGTACAAAAAGCGGTTGTCCAGTAATTGAAGGTTTACTTTCAGGAAGGTTTAATTGACAGGAGCTCACTTGGTGGGGTTGTAAACATCAATGTCCTCCAGGAGCTGGGTCTTGAAGGAGGCATTGGGATGGGTGCTCGCCAGTACTTTCAGCACCCTGCCATCCTCAGAGCCCAGGAACAGAACAGTGTAGTTCTTGTAGGGCCCGGCTGCAGTGTCTACAGCTATCTGGGTCAGTTTAAACCTGAAGGTGAACACAAATTTTGGTGTAATCAGCAAGCAACGTGATGATAAATTTGACAACAATATTCTGTCTGACCTAGTTAAAATACTCTTTGTGTTCATATGCTTTTTGTTTGTTAACAAAAACCAGAAAATCACACATTGCATTATTCTCAGGACATACTCGTCAGAGGACCGCTCAGTATTTTACCCCAGGGAGATTAAAACAGACGAGTCGTTCTGAAAGAGATGTGAAACAGTGAGCTGCCGAAAGATGTCATCCATCAGAAGTTCTACGATGCGCGCGGTGTGACACAGTTGGCATGCCAGCTGGTGGGATAGGTAAATTACACTTCCATATTTCAGATACAATTTTTTACTGCTGTTAACGAGCCTCTGTGTGGGAGCCTGCATGATCATGACAATAGAGCCTGATTCACCGTGGCTGGTGTAGTCTGACCTTCTGTCAGACGTTGACGTCAGAGCAAAAATGAGCCGGATAGCCTTATCTCCTCATTACGCATTCTTATATCCGTATTAGGGATGTTAACACGAAATCAGGTAACTGTTAATCGTTAATAAGAACATTGATCGATTCATTTTATTGATTAAACTGTTAAATTACCCATTTAAATGACTAACCTAATGCTGGCGATTAGATTTTACATTAGAGAGACGTTTCTTTGTCATTGGACACAAATCCCCTTGGTTGGTGGAATGTTAACGAGTCATGGTTCCCTTTACTGGCAGCATTAGTGGAACGTTATTTGTCCATTCCTGGAACATCTTCTCAGCGGCTGGTCCTACCTTCTGTGCACCAGACTAACGCCAAAGCACGTAGATATTCCTAAGCAAAAATGCTTAGGTATTAAGTTAGGTAATGGCATATAGGCTTCGTTGATCATGTTATGGCTATATGTTACAGCCTTCAGTAATAGAGCCTACCAGCGGTCTTTTGTTGGGGGTTTCATGACATTTCATCCTATTTATTTCACTCCTCTACTTACCCTTTTTGTTTGCGGCACATCAAGGGGCCTACTTTACAAAGTTGTTAACTTGCTTCTATTTTGTTTAATGAATAACCTACCACTTGCTGCACTATTGAATAGACCGATCAGTTTTTTAATTATAAGACTGTTTTAGCAGCTACACGTGTTGTCACAAAAAAAAAACAGCGAAAGCAGTTAATTTGTTTATTACACAGTTAAGCATTAATAAGCAATATCTTTTGTCACAATTGCAGTGGCAGTTCAGCCCGCCTGTAATAAAAATGTCAGCGGTGCCTCCTCTCCAGCAGATTTCTCATTCCGTGATTCCGTGTTTTCAGAATTTTGTTTCTTGCCTTTATGGCCTTGATAAACAATGCAAATCATGCTTAAATGATTGTTTGAGCATGTCTTAATAAAACCTCTATGACATACTCAACTCATTAATTGGTTGGCCTATTCTAAGTCATTCTTTTTATAGGCCATATAGTAGATTTGAAGCTAATCAGTTAATCATTACTAATCGATTAATGGGCGCCAACGATCGATTAAAAGAGCTGCACAAAATTTGCATCCTTAGTCTGTGTGCTTGATTGGTTCCTCCGTGAGAGCGGACAGGGACGTGGGGTGGGGTGGGACGGGGCATACCTGCTAGTGGTGCGAGTGAAGCAGGGCCGGTCGTTGACGGAGGGCACGGCTTCGTCCATCAGCGGGTAGGACTTGATGAAGGTCAGCATTTCATCAGGAAAGGTGGTGGAGGACTTGAAAGAGGCAGCTGGGCCGTCACCAGCACAGGACCCCGGTCTGTGGAGACAAGATGGTGGGGGGAGAGGGGACACAATTAGTGCTGCTCTGAAGCTATTACAGAGCTATTTTGATCGAGGGGTTGACTCAAAATGGAGAAAATGAAATTAAATGAATACTCCTCAAATAACTGTGCAATAAAATCATACATTTTCCACCCACATCAATTGTATTCATGTCATATTTATTTGATTGACATTTAGAAAAGTAATTATCTTCTTTTCATTACCTTTCAACCCAAGAGCCTGTGTCCTCTCTTTCCCTTTCTGGTATCACATTTAATGTGCCTATAAATTACAACTGTTAATTAATGCAAGGTCTGCTACCATCAACTAAAATAAAACTCTACACTATTTTTTGTTGCCTAATGAATAATGCAGAGACTGTTCTATTGATACTCGTCACTGAAGTAGCTCAGCCCCAGAGGAGCAAACCACAATGGGATAGGACGCTTTCAAATTGGCTGTCGCCCAAGTATATCTAAACAGGGCATGCAAGCCCACCATCTCCAGGCCCCTTCCACTATCAGCAGGACCCTCTCACCTGGGTCTAGGCACCTGCTCCTCGGGCACCGGTGTCCAGGCCAGCTCACTGCTCTTCTGTTCTTTGAACTTTCCACTGAAGACCTTCTCGATGTCGTCCATGTAGAAGGCACACACTGCAGAGCCTGTTATACTGGAGGGCATATCCATGCAGAGCAGGCTTTTATCCCTGTGTACACCGACTCTCCATACCACACATAACATTCTGAGATGTTCCCACACCACAACTCTAAGAGTAATAAACGCTCAGTAACAAGGGTAGACTCTTTTGGTGCACACACACACGCATGCACACATAATATGGGCATATTTGGTATATAAATGCATAATGACCATTTGTATATTTTTTAAGTTGGCACTGCTCATTTGTCTCATTGTTTATGATTTTTCTGCTCATCTCTGACTGTGCACAATCCTATGAGTTCATGTATGAATATTTCTTCGACAGACAACCGACTGACTCACCTGTTGGCCTGTGTGGTGAAGACGCCGAGCACGGTGGGCCTCTGGTTGATCTGCATCACATTGGTCAGGGATTGCAGCACGTCAAAGTAAAAGAAGGAATCGCCTGGCACGGAGCAGTTGAGGCGGGCCTTCAGGAACGAGGTCCAATAGCGCTCGAGTACCCGAGGGGACCCGCCATTGTCGTTCTTACAGACACGGGCCACCCGGGAGAACACCACCTGCAGTGTGCGAGACAGCCATCGTAGGAGGAGAGAAAAGTAACCAGAATTGGTGATAAAGATGATAACACCAAGGCATGTATGAGCCTGCTATGGAGAAAAGAGGATAATGCCCACCGGTCTACCATTCAGGGGAGAGCCCTATATCAACCGATCAAACTTTATTCTGTAAAGTCCTTGTAATTATTGGATAAATTCCAGAGGAAATTAAAATAAAACCATCCATAAACCCCTTCAAGTCAGTTTCACGAAAATTGAAAAATGATAAGGTAATTGCTCTGATCATAGAAGCATATTAAGACATTAAACACAAAACAGATAAGGTAAAAAAAAAAAAAATTAAATAAAAAAAAAAACTTCTGAGCTTGGCTGAGAAAATCAGGTGTTATAAGGGCCAGTTTTGCATATAATTTTGAAGCAAGATGCTTGTGAAGGCTACTAAAATGCCACCTATTTGGGAACCCAATGGGTTTGCAGAATACAGATCAAAGTCCTTCAGGCTCTAGAGGACTCCACAAGGCCACCAGACACACCCTCACCTTGCCGAGGGTGGTGTACTCCACTGCGATCTCACTGAAGAAGAAATACACATAGTTCCCATATTCAATGGCATGGAGAAAATGAGGCTCTGGAACAAAAACAAGGAAAGGAACGATACATATTTATTACATATCGCACATGACATTACATGATATTCGGCAGTGTAGATCCTGTAGGACAGTCATATGAAGGAAGAGTCACCTCTGAGCGACTTGGAGTCGTATTTTACGGTGCGCAGGACTGGACTGCTCTCTCCAAGACTGCGATAGATCACTGCGTCACTCGCTAGGAAATCAGTCATGGTGGCTGAGTAGAAGGCACCACCTTGAAAAACAAACCAAAAAAAAAAAAAAAAATACTGAAGCTGTGGCTCTGCAAGTTAACTATGTTCAAAACAAACCCAAGCAGCCGGACCTCCCTTTAATGACATTTCAGTGGAATCCTTAGGCAAATACTGACCTTTCATGCATGCTGGAGATGAATGAGCGCCAGACACTTTACAGCTCACAGCAATACCAGCAGGACTCGGCTTTCAGATGGTAATCGAGCACATACTGTATCACCGACGCAGAATTCAGAGAGGGGGTGAGCTCGGGGAACTCACCTGCAAACAGACCCACGTTGGACTGCCGCGATTCGAAGGGGCAGCGGGCCTGGCCTACAACTTCTTCCCCGTGCTGCTCAAGAGTGGACATCTGAAAGGGGAAATTAAATTAAATCGGGCAGCGCGTTTTTTTGATCGTTCGAGCGTCTCATCGGTTTAGCTTGACAGTCTTAATGCGCAGTTGTTAACATTCCATCAAAACCGTTCAACTGCGATCTCATACCGTTTCATCATGCTTCATTCCATTTCCCAACAGATCTGCTGAATGCTAATCTTCATATTGTGTGTCAAAACCAAAAAAATATCAAGATGATGAAGAGGGCGTTTGCTAGATGGGGCACATCCTGGATGTCACTTTCAGGGTTTTATTTTGAATGCAGCAGCATAAACTGAATACATAATTTAAAAACCTAACCCAAGTCAATAACAAACAAACAAAAAAACACATGATAAACACTGTTCATACACAATCTGAAAGTAACCTTGCCCAAAGAGGCTACACTAGCCCGGAAGGCAGAAAGCACAGTGTAATCTATGAGGCCATTAAGATCCCTTGACAGAGAATGGGAAAAAGCATAGAGCGTATAAATTTTTTCATTTGTTGTACATCAAAATTTAACGGTCAGTGAGTCAGATTGGGTGAGTTATCGTGCCTTTCAGAAACCGGAGGACATCTCTTGCCTGCAGAACTTTCAGCAGCTCTGTGTGCGGCATCATTAGCGAGGCGCACAACTTCAACCTAAAAAAATGAGTGCAAGCCCAATGGGCAGGGCGCCGCGCAGGTGGGCACAGCGCAGTGCGCGGCTACCTCCTACAGGCAGAGCGCAGGAGGCAGCCAGGAACAGCTGCTTGTGCGAACGGTGACAGCCGCTAACCTATTTGTCAATGCAAAAAAAGAACAAAACGGCAAAATCTGCCAACTTGTATAAATACAATATAAATGCACTCCCTACTGACTGAAACAAAAAAAGAAAAAATCGTATGCTGCCGCTGACTCACACACAAAGTTTGGCTGTGGATTAGTGAATTAAACAACACCGAACTAACCGATTTCAACTTTTAGTCCAGGCACCACCTGCTGCACACAACATCTGTCTGAGATCCATCTGGCTCCAATAACCAGCCAGTAAGCTAAGAGGTGTCATTTTCTATGGAAAGTGCATCCCATGCAAAATAAAGCCAAACCCAGCCCACACCACCTCTCCAAAACCTCATGCCTTTTCAAATATCACTGCAGATAGTTTACAAGTTACAGCGTCCAAAGTTCATCCCATTTTTGTCTACAGAAGCATCAGATCAGCTTTTTCAAACTTGGTGAGAGAAGTATATGTGCTTGATTATGAGTTAAGCATTTCCACAGGTCTGAAGAATGTACACAGCGATATAGAAGTCTCGTCTTTACGGACTGCAGTGACTGCCTGAGAACTCCCTATGATTCTTATATTTTTACGAACAAATTATTTCTTCAGTGTTCCAAACACAGTACCGTGAATCAATTGTCACAGACTTTGACGTCAATTTTTAACTGCTAAACTCCTTAATTCTTATTTCATTTTTACAGTTTTATATTAGACCTGAAATGACCCTGCTATCATGCTGCTGTGACACTGTTGTCTCTGAGTGCAGATGGCTGCTTCATTTTCACTCTGGGTTTCATATCAGGCAGAAGATTGTGTCTTGATTGGTTCAGCTGTTAGTTTGTGACTCAGTATTGCGACCAGTCAGTTTCAACACCAGAATTCCCAGCATGATTCTACTGACAAGAAAACAACTATTTATTCAGATGGCAAACTTCCATCTACAATTGAATCAAGCATGCAATTTCTAAAACACATATTCCCTGAAATTTCTACACAAGCAGTTCACCCAAAGTCAGTTTCCTTAAATTCAACTATTTTGTTGACCTGAGATACAACTAAACCAACTAAACCTATTAGTAAAGTGCCATTGACACTTACACTGTATGAATAAATACGACTGAGTAAAGGCTTAAAAGTATCCATTACGCAAACCTGAAGGGCACTTCCTTCTGTTTTGAGCTCCTGTGAAACTGCAAACTCGACAATGAGAGAAAACGGAAGCAGGCAGCGTACCTTGTAGTTGCGGCAGGTGGGGTTGAAGGCGTTGGTGCCGCAGGCAAACAAAGTCTCGTCGTTACGAGGCACCAGCACTTTTATGTAGTTGTAGCACTCATCCTGCAAACACAAGCCTCTGCTTTAAGAAAATGACAGACGACAGACTTCTATGACAGTGCCTCCCCGCATTGCGGGGCTTTTACCTGGAGCATGGTTCGTGCACCTGAGTACATGTATACACGCATACACACACATAAACACACACACACATAAACACACACACACACATCCCTGTTATAATCCCTCCACTGAGCCCTTTGGTGCTACCTGAGCCCTGAGTCTCACTTCTCTGGCCTTGGAGTAACATTACTCCACAGCTACCTGTCTACTGATAACCAGGGGAGCAGATTTTGATCTGGGAGCTGAACAACTGCTGACAATACTTTCCCACAAAGCAGCTGCAAAACACAGAGGAGGAGGACAAGGGTAAAGGGGGTGACAATGCAGCAGAGAAAAGAAGGGAGTGCTAAAGAGAGATGGAGGGAGATAAAGTGAAAAAGACACTCACGCTGTTTTTGCCTCTCACGGTGCACTTCTCCACATCTTTCGTTTTCCACGTCAGCTTCTGCAACACACAGAAGAGACTGTAAACAAGAACAGAGGTGTACTTCCATTTTAGCTCAACAGTAACAAGGGTTACCTGCTGTGTTGAAGGAACACACGCAAGAGAACGCAGTGAACACACTGGCAAGTGTAATCACCTGGGCCGGTTAGTGGGTGCGAAGTTTGAGTGTGCTGAACTTTAGATTTCTGCATTAGAGCCTGCATTCACAAAGTGTAGCATGAGCGATTGCATAGGGCTGAGAAACACTTCATTTTTAAGGCAGTGCTCGGAGTTCTCTCTAATAGGGCTTGGGCTGTGGAGAGGGCCAGCTCTAACGAAGTCCCCTCTCCTGCCTATTATCTCCTGGAACATTAGCAGTTGCCGCACGTCTCCTGAACTTAGGATAGAGTCGACGGGGAGAAATCCATCAGCTACTTAACAAGCTTGTGTGGCTGGAATGTCCTGATGTATTGTGGGCCAGCATTAGGCAGTCAAGACTGCAAGGGTGATTTACTGACCCTTCTGCATGCCCCTCAGGATGAGACACCTCATCAGGGGAGCTAAGGATGCTGGGAAGTGAGGGGACCCCACCTTGGGCTGGAGAAATATTAACAGATCCTATCTGAAAATAATACTTTTCATGGGTCAGGCTTGTGCACAGCTGTGTGTGGTGTATCTGAGGTGCTCGTGTCAGAGATGGGGAAGCTTAGGAGGCCAGAGGATGTAAGATTGGTACCACTGCTTGCAATTTAGAAAGAGAACACCACACCATACTGTGTGGCATAGTCTCAGTGCTCTGTCTACTCACATCAGTTGTGCACACAGGCTATTCTCATTTGGCTGCCTTTACATTGTTAAAATTAATAATGCCGTCGAAAATAATAGTGTTAAACAACATCAGTCTAATTCAAAACAATAATGCATGTGTTATTGTTGTGCCATCCCATTTACAGAACCATTTTGGCAATCCTCTTTGAAAAATAAATTGCAGGTGAAACGTGTGTCTGGTAGGGTAGCCAAATGTTAACCCATGAACAAATATCTGAATCCCCTCCTGTATGTGGCTGGGGGCTCAATTCTTCACCATCACACTTTCTGTGATCTCTATCTGTTACCCTCTGTTCTGTCCTTCTCTTTGAATAAAGTAAAACAAAAACAAATCCATAAAAGCATGGGAAAAAGACGAATAGACAGCTTGTAACATTTAAATCACTTAAAGTGGAGCAACTGCACCACAAACCTGTGAAGGATGCAGCTTTGAAAATACAAATTAGATTTGAAAAAAAAAAAAGACCGTTTAGTGGTGGAAAAATGAATGAAACTGGAAGCTGGCGGCAGAGGTGAGCAGTTCACAGCAGTACCTGAGGGAGGTTTGCGCTCACCTGCTGCGGGATGATCTTCTCAGCAGAGGCGCTAAGATTGACAGCAAACACGTGATCCCTGCAACAAACAGAGGGCAGAAGGCTTTCAGTGACTCTTTATCCCCCTCTCATCCAACCGTCTGAGCGGTGTGCAAAGTCTGTGGACAAGAGCAAAGCCCTCCCAATCTGCCGTCCCGGATACTCCTTAGCAGAAACAAGATTGATTTGTTTTTCAGAGCTGTAATTAACCAGTGACAGACGTATTAAACGTATATAATTACTGACTTTTCCGCTGGACTGGTGCAACAAGTTTGAGGGCCTAGATGGATCAGCTGTGAGACGGATCAGGCCATAGCACAACAGGAGAAAGGTACCCTTGAACAAATCATACAACCTTACAGCCACATCAGTCTAAAAAGCAGCTGTGTTATTGGACACCATGTCCAATGTAAGCGCAGGAAGTGCTCTCAGAAAAAGGCATCAGCTAGGCAAATGAATGTGGTAACTGCAGGAGTGGTCTGCTGGATCGGAGGCAAGCGAGCGGGCGGGCGGGCGTGTGGCGCGGACCTGGCTGCGATGTACAGCATGTGGTTGATGCGCAGCATTCTCTGGAAGTCCAGGCCCAGCCGTTCGGTGTCATTGTCGGACAGGAGGCCCTGGAAGCTGGGGTACAGGTAGGAGTCTGTGGAAGGACAGACAATTGCAAACAATTACGTTTGCGCCGTTCAGTGAGCCCCGCAGGTCACCTGTGCATTGATTAATACCGCAGGGCAAAAAAAGCTGAGCTGTAAAGCAAAATATCACATCTTTTGCGCATAAAACCTTCAACCAACATAAAGGGTAAGGGCTAAGCAGTACTGTATGCTCATCAAATATTCTCTCTCCTTGGTATTCAATGCAGTTAATTTAGTGAGTCAGCTTGCCACCATGGATGACATAACCGTACTGCAAGTAGCTGTGGCCAAAGCAGGGGGCCGGGGCCAGGCTTTGTTTTTGAAGCTCACTTCCTGGCTTTGGTAAGAGGTGTTGCTCTCTAGCGCCAGCATGGCTGGCTCCAGTAAAGGTCTTTCAGCCACCCATTTCAATCCAAGCCAATGGTACCAATGCGGTCAAAACATAAAGTCAGTCATTTAAATCTTACATTCATTTATTATATTTATTTTGTAAATAATGTGTATTACTATGTATATAGCATATGAATTACACGTTAGGATACAAAAAAAGGGCATTTAAACATATATTCGCGAAAACATCATGATTGTTCAAGAGTGAATGATGTAATTAAATGAAGGCTGCATTTGAGCGTGGGTGTCTTACTGATTTCATTCTAGGGAAACAGCCAAGCACACCCCCTGGAAAGAATTCCAGTTCACGACGTGGCTATAAATGCAGTCCATTTCAGTGTCACGTTGGGCCACAATGGCACCAAGCAGTCAAAAACACATTTAGCACGACGCCACTAGGGACAGACCCTCAATCTTCTCACGTAAAGATGGACACTCTGAACACACACTCAATATGGGGCCCCTCTAATTAAACAATTGACATAATTGTTCTCTCACTGCAGTTCTAATTCCACAACACACTGAGGTTGAATGTGAGCCAAGCATTGATGGAGGGAAGCAAATTACAGTGTTCAAGAGTTTAACTATTCTAATTATAGTCCTATTCTTCTTCGCTGGAGCCCTTGAGGGTTTCACCTAATTTCAGCAGAATTGTTCCAAAGAATGGCTCACTGCCTTTACTGCACTTCCATAAAGCCTGTCCTGAAAAAAAATCAGCCAATTAAACTGCGTGTTTATGACAAACTATAGATGGAGGCGACCAGGGTGTACGCACAGTGCTTCTCTGAAAGATTATCAGGAATATACACTAAAATATTTTAACCAAGTGTTCTGTAGAAATCAGTAATTGGGGGCTGCTAGGTGGTTCATCTCACCTAAGACAGGGTTTAATGAGTGGGTCTCTCACAGTGGGCAGCAACAACCCCCTACCGAGCATAACTGGCTGTAGCGTCACCCAAGGAATCAGGCTGTGTAGTCATCAGTGGCTGCTCTGGTCAATCTGCAGTTTGACTATGCCAGCTGCACTTGAAGGCTACACTTCAGACATAATGACAGTGCAGCACTAGTGCACTGCAGACTGAATAGAAAATGGTGGCTGGAAGCGCATAGGACCTAATTGACTGAGGACTTTGAAAAAATAAAACTGGCTACAAATACAACTGAACGTAGAAACTGGGGATAAAAAACAAAATACGCAATTAAAAAATACTAATGGGTGAGCCTCAGGACATGTACTTTTTTGGACATACTAAACATACATATTCAAAGACCATTACACAAAGACCTACAAATTCCAAAAAGTTACATCCAACTGAATACTCTCTCTTGGATTTACTTTCGCACTGAACAAGATTATATTTAAGATTAGAAAAGTTAGTGACCCCTTAAACACTGATGTTTTGAGTCTCATTGCTGTTATTCCGTTGGTTGCAGTTCCCCAGGATTGCCGTGTACTAATGCGGCAGGGGGGTGGTGCTGTATCCCATGACTGGCAAGTGCCGCATCACCACAGGACACTGCAGTTCATTATGTAACCCGGACGGCTACAGCACATTATGTGCTGAAAGTTTATTCCAAGAGACAGAGAAAACAAAAGCAAGGCTCCCAGCTAATCGATCAGCTGGGACAGACACTGTGACCAACAGAAGTGCATTGTGTTAAAAAGTGCTCCTGGGTTGCCTTCAGGCTAGCACATGAGGAGCAAGAGCAACCTCTAAGACAGAAGATGTATTTGAACTTATAATCTACAAATTTTTTTCCCTTTCTCTCTAGGTTTCTAGCTTTCTTTAGATCATATATATTTGTTTCTTTGTGCTTTCTCTCACATAATTACAATTTGATGTTTTAAATGTTATCTTTCATCAGGTGTGCATTGCCCTAGGTCAGAACAGTGTCCACTCCCCGATCCACTATGACGGTGGTGTAATTTCTTCTAAGCAGTTTCTCTCAAAGGTTTTCAAATGTGGTAAGCAAACCAATGCAGTTCTTCCAATTAATGCAAATTGAAAGATAATTTTCTATCCAACATTATTGTATCACCATGCTTTACGGACCTCTCTTGATTCTGAGGTAATGTCACTTGTATAAATTGGTGACGAATGGTTCTCATTATACCTCCTATGGGATCTACTTTTTGTCTGGCTATTTCTACTAATGGCCCTATATTTTACTGAATAGATTATTCCATCCCAGTCCAGGTCATTTCTACAGCAAGCTCTTTAATCAATTAAGGGGACCTTAAATTAATCAAGGCGGCGCCCCCAATTGCACTCAATGATCCCATAGATCAGAAAGAATTGCGTAATGGCTTCTCCATATGCCACTAGCAAAATTTACAACAACAGTTTTTTGTAAGTGAGGCAAGCCATATTGGAATACAGTACAGCAATATTAGTGCAGAGCTGATGGGTTTTCTCAGTGCAAGCTAAATTCACACATACGAGGCTGATAAGCACATTGTCATTCTTTAGAACCTGTGACATCCAATCACGAGGAGCTTACACTGCCTGCCAACAATGCTGATTGGTTCCAGATCCTTGGGGAAGGGTGCAGCTGCGATGGACACTTGGAGCACACAGGAAGCCAAGGTGAGTGCCACCATCAGAAGGGGCCGCAGCCCCGGGGTAAGCCTCATCTCCAGAAATGGGGGACTGGACCTCAGCAGGTTACCATGCCGGGCAGCTGCAGGTGCCCTGTCAGTGAGAGATAGACAAAGACAACAGAATTATCATATGAGGAAATGGAGCAATTGCTATAAATTACAAGTTCTTACATTGGCAGGGAGAACGAAATATTTGGTTAAGGATGGGATGCAATATCTATCATTTTTCATGTTGTATGCCAATTAAGCTCCTTTATTACAATTTAAAATGTAATAAAACTAGGCTCATTCTTGATCAACGTCTATGAACACAAAAGTAGTCTATTCTCTGAAAATGGAGGTGTTACTAAAGGAGGAAGGAAAAAAATAGAAAGCCCAGCTCAGATATTGGCCATCTCAACTGAGCTCCCCACATCAACAATCGCACCTTTGAAAGGTGACTAATTTGCCAGCCGAAGCTCCTATATTTATAACAGCGTTGGACAGCACAGCACGTTCTCATCAGCATGTGCTGCTCAAGGGGAACGTGGTGAGCGCGCGACTGTGCATTAACCTACTCGCCGTGAGTCTTTCACAGGTGAGCTAACACAATAAACGCCGGTGTCCCTCAGGAATCCGCCTCTTTCTGTCTGCTGCGTCAAAAGGCCGACTGGGAGGTGCAAGGTCCCAGTTTTCCGGAAGAAAAAATATTCCAAAAAAAAAGAGACCAAACTCCATCACAGGGACAGACCAGAACTTCTGTTTTACTTTGATTGAAATATTAAATTCTTGGGTGCATTCCAAATTGTGACAAAATGCTCATTTCAACATTTGCTGCATCTTTCCAAGGTGAAGGGTGACAGCAAACGGATGGCAGGCGATTTGCTTTAGCGAAGACAGAAAGGGTCCCACTTGTGAACTGTGCGTTCAGCCTTTAGAAACATCAGCCCACAGTTATAAAGCAATCAGAAGCAGATTTCAGAGATAAGGATAGTCATCCATATTAATCGCATGCAGGCCCATTCTGATTCAGGGGAGAAAGCTGCTTTTTGTGATGAGGTCAGGCAATAATCACAAACCAATAAATTAGAAAGATTAGTGTCTGCCTCAGTTCACTTCAAGAATTACAGCCACCAGCATTGTAAGACTGTGTAATGCGCTGAGACAATGTGACTGATGGATGAGACAATGGCAATTTCCACACAGAGAACAGACAAAGTGGCAGTGACTTGCAGGAAATGGCAAATTTCCAACCACATCCGTGGTGACTTCTAATTACATCTCCACCTGGCCGCACCACAGACACCACCCGCTGAGCTAAGCGACTCATAATCCCTCATCTATCCAATACCGTTGGGACCAGAGGCAGAATGGAAAAGAAAGAGATTTAAACTGAAAATGTTGGCAGAAGTTGGCAGAAAAGATATTTCAAGTTATGCACACATGGATTTAACTATTGAACATGACATCATTTTTCAATTCTTCAATGCAAAAAACCTTAACAGTGCTCTGTAGCCTTATAGTGCATGGTAAAGCAAATGTTGCTGAACATTTTTAAAGAGAAGCCTTCAGCAACACAGTAAAACATAGCAGGACTTCGCAAAACAAAATTGTACCTGAAATTTAAATAATCCTGTCCTGTGCTTGGTCAAACCAAGTAAACACTGCTTGATACAATGGTTCATTTAGCACTCCGTGTTTTCGTTTCTGACTGGAATAGACTGCTAGTTGCCACATTTATAATGTCTATCACTTTGTGCTTCCCCAATGTAAAATCAGGAGATAAACCATCTTTTTCCACATCACACCATTTTCTAGAAATTGTTTCAAGCTTTTTCTCAACAGAAAGTGAAATTCTAACTCTATTCCAATTCTAATTCCATTCCAACTTAAAATGTCAGCACTGGGTCAATGAGGTCCCAAAAATACAGAAGGGGATAGGTGGGGTGGGGCCGATCTGTGAGGCAAACATGTGAGGAATTAGTGTATTTGCTATGCAGTTTCTTGGTTGAAACTCAGAGCAGAGTGTATCTCCTGCTAGTCCACATTTCAGTAAAGCACTCCTACCTGAAGCGGTTTAAATTTCTATGGCATTCTGTGAGGTCACGGCAGTAGCCTCCCACTTTTACATGATGCGACAGTGAAACAGTGCAGAAGAGGACTGTGGACTGTCACATCACCTGCTGGGTACGCTCAGCGCTCTTGAATTAAACGGGACCAACTGAAAATACAACACACCTGATGTCACGGTCTCAGTAAGTGTCACAGGCAGCAAATGAAGCCTTAAGGCAAAGACCATGAGGAAAGAATGCATTCACTCTTAACCAGTGTGTGTTGACAGGGGACATCAGATGACTGGAAAGCACTGAAAAGGAAAACAACTGATCTAAAGTGACACACGAGAAATGAGCAAGACTGTAAGAGCACTCCACTGACACACCAACAATAGCTTATGCAAGAGCTTATGCAAGTGCACCAGATGCACAGTATCTGCAACTGGGTGGCTTTCAAAAGTGAACATCCATGCAAACCAAGTCAGAAAGGGTTTGAAAGAAACTCTGTTCCTGAGAAGAAATCAGTAAAGAAGCTGAAAACAGTTGACAACTGTGGGGGGAGAGAAAATCCATGAAAGTCTCTGAAGTGCTCTGCATCTGATCCATTCCAGCGCACCGGAGGCCTGGTATTAAACGCCGGCCCTGTGACAGATGCATGGCTTGGCCTCTCCGGTGGCAGAGAGCACTGCTGCAGCTATAAATACGCGCGCCTGGATCACGGTGGCATCGCGACGGCAGAGCGCCTGGCAGCCGTCGCGGGCGCTGAAAGACGCTGGCTCGAGCCGTCGCTGGCACAAAGCTCCTCGAAGGCTGCGGAAGCGTCGCCCAGGCCGATTAAACAACTTCAATCACACGCTTTAGAGTTGGATTTCCCTTTGTGAGGCTAGTGTTAATGAACTCGCCACCGACACCTCCTCTGACCCCTTTCCATCGCCGCAGCTTAGGAACAGCCTCAGTGGCCGTTCTGAACGGAGGCTGTCCTCTTTCCAGTCCACAGTTCCAATCTGTACCTCTTCAGGGTGCCAAGTAGAGAAACCCGAAAAATGGGTGTGGGCTGTACACCCACAGACACTGGCTGGACCTTGTTTCTTCATGCTAGGACTTGCCACACTCTCAACCACCTACGCTATTCACAAACTCCAAAACAACATCACAGGCGCATGCGCACACACACACGCACTCCTCTATTAATCCCAGACTATGGAGGTTTGTTCTTTAATCAATTGCTGTTCAAAGGCTCTGGAAGTGAGAGACTGATGAGCTGACAGCTGTCGATTGGATATAAGCCACCGCTGATCCCCCTCTCTCTTTGTACTCATTTAGATTTTTAAGATTCCGTTCTCCTGGTTTTAATGAAGCGGACTTGTTAAGCCATCTGGGACACACAGTCAGTTTGGGGTCTCTTTGTGCAGCAGAGGGTTCTGGGCCGCCAAGGCTGCCCATCGATTAACTGACATTCATTTAGATTCACTGTCAATCCGGCTCCTGTTGTACGGCAAGACATCCCTCGCCCTGTTCATCCCTAGTGTGCAAATTGGACAGCCTCGCTAAAAGAATGCCAGGTCTTTATAGTGTCTGGAACAGGCCTTGTTATTGTCCTTTTAAAACTTAATTGTCATTAATTCATCAGTTCTCTTGAGCAGCACAAGCTTCACTGTACAATCCCAGTTGGCACAGTGTCAATATTCCATAAAAAAACATGCAATCAAAGCCATAATGGCACTTTTATATTCAATTTATTATGCTTTATGTTGTTTATGTCATTCATTTCAAACAATGGATCTGCCAACAACTTCAGACCTGGTAACAGAGCTACACCATTTTTACAGCGAGCAATAGCAATACCATACCATTTATAGAGAGAGAGAGAGGGAAAAAAAGCAGTGTAATCTCAATGCCACCGTGCATATAGATCAATACTGATACCTTCAATCTTTCAGATGGCTACAGACCGTCTGTGTACGTGGCCAAATAAATCAAAATGGACCCCCCTGCGCTGCTATACGCTGGCCTACGCGATTAGGCTGCGTTTCCCCACATTCTGCTGTCATTTCAAACATGATTAGGCACATTAGCCCCCGCTCTCTATGGACCATTACCCTCCCAGTGCCCCGTCAGGGACTATCATGTAGCCGGGGTGATGGGGAGGAACACGGCCTGGATGATTAGGCACAGTGCTCTCTGAGCTGAGATACAGTTGAATGGGAGAGGGTGAAGTGGAACGGCAGAACCCGTTTACCCCATGGCTAAACTCGAACCCCGGAAAGGTACTGTATGTTTGCTTGCACATTTCTTGTGGACTCTTATAAGTGGCCTGATTGACATGATGGCAAATGCCTTTTGACCATTTAAAGCCAGCACAATTTTGCATCATGGCCTGAATGGCAATCAAAAAAAATATGCAGACAAGTATGTGGACTTGTTTTAGAGTATAGGGTACAATGGGTGAGAGTATGAGACTAGTTTGCAGAATGTGTGTATTGTTGCTTCAACTAAATGCCTCTGAATAATGTTTATAATTTTTGTTGATAAAGCTCAGCAATAAGCAAACAGATTCTCCTCAGCATCTTTAATTATGCTCTCTGCCATCCACCGACAACAACAACATGCAGACATTCTGATCTAGTACACTCCTCGTGATTTATTTCAGTCAATGTTTTTTTTCCAGAAATAATATCTGATCAGGAGGGTTCTGTGGTCAATAACAATCCGGTGGCAAAACAGCGAAGGACAACATGTGATCCACGCCAACAGCTGGTGTAACAAATAGGCTACTTAAGTAGTTAGGAAAAACAAAACAAAACAAAACAAGATCTATACCTTGTGTACAACCCGGGGTTACAAAAGCGGCCATTGTTAGCCGGGGCCACGTCATCTCTGACCTGCTTGCGTTTGGTTCATCGTGCCTGCTGACATCTGAACGCGGTCCCGTGATGAGTCACGCGTGGCCGTAGATTAGCCCCAGAGAGCGCCGGGCAGCCCCGCGGTGAGCTCCCGCTAAGGCCTCCTCCAGGAGAACCTCTCCATTAAGCCTGGTAGAGCCCATCAGCCCACATCAATTCCCAACAGGCCGCCCCGAAAGAGGGGAGCTTCTCTAATTAGATTTCCAGTAGTTAAGCGCGGTGGCACCACGGAGGCAAGCTGGAAGTTCAATAAAGGAACAGTGGGCCATTATCAGCAAATGGCCCTGTGGGATACTCCATAATGTTTCGAGGACGATTGTCAGACTCTCATTAGCTTCAAAAGCTAATCAAAGCAGTACCTTACAAGAAGTGCTCAGAAGAATCAGCGAGCACACTCCTCAAAATTCACAATGTACAACAAGGATATGTCCCAAGGGCTACGGCTATTTATTTAAACATCCCAGGCTCCACCACAGCTTAATACTGAACATGAGAGAAGCTGCCGTTGCTTTTGTACGTTTAAAACAGTTGGTGTTATTTTATGCCTCCAGTAAATTCTCACAACAGCAATCTGGCACTCCTCTTCAAAGTGTATGTCATCTGGATGCCATCGGTATTTCATGTTAGGAATATCAGAGCTTTGGCCACTTTTAAACGATGGCAGTGTGAATGTTATATGATGCTGCAAGGCTGAAATGTCCTACCCGCACTGTACGTTAATTGATTTTGAATCAATACACGTGCAGTATTTTGCCTATGATGATATCTATCATGTTAGGATTTTAGCTTTTGTGTCTACATGTTTGCCTTCATTAATCTTGCAGGTTTGTGGAATGCACAGATAAACCCAAAATCCTTGGGATGCAAACAACTGCAGACCACGCATCAGAACCATAAAACTGACTAACTAATATGACTCCAGTTCAGAGTTTGATCTGTGGAAAATCTCTCAGCTGTCATTTTGCTCCCTTGGTGTGCAAAATCAACCATGAAAGTACTGTCTATTTCATTTTTGGTAAGGAGAATAATCAAGGTTCCAAAGAACTTACAGAACATACAGTACGTTTAGTGTGACACATTCAATGACACTGAAGCTCTCGCTTCTCTCACACACTGACACGGAAGGTATAAAATGGAAATGCTGTTGTCATCCAGGGCCATAGCCAATTTATCAATTTTCCAAAGTCGCTACACCCCATAGACTGTCCACACCAGGGCCTGATCAGTTCAGACAGACTGGGAGGCTAATTTTTGAAGTATGAGTTTGTTCTGTCCTCCTGTCCCAGTAATAATCCATCGACCATTCTTCTAGAAAATCTTGCATAGTGACGGTACTGGCTTTTAAATTCTGTGCTACCAATTCCTCCCTGTCAGTGCCTGGGCTTGGATTTAACACCAGAGTCTCTGTCTAAAGAGCAGTAAAAGAAAGTGAATGCAGGGAAAGCCCTGCAATTGTGGTTTTGCCACAGGCAAATCCCTCAGAGCGTGAATTCAACCAATGTTCTCATCTCCACTACAGCGTTTGAACTGCCATTTTCTGTGCACTGGGAGACACTGGAATTCCTAGTTCAGTTTTTATCACAGTACTAGACACCAGACCAATATGACTCGCTTATAGTGCTTTAAGAGCAACCAGAGGGATTCTGAGAGGGGGAAACCACGTATAAACATGTTAAAAGGATTTTGAGACTGATACTCCAAGCCTTGACAGCTTACTGAAGGAGCAACTTACAAAAGACAAAACACTATGAGGCCTATCTCTGCTCCAGGACAGGAACATACTATTGAAGCACCTGTTATGAATGTTGATTGTGTATTTTCTCTAACATTCTCACAGCAACCCATAACAGCCTCTTGCATCAGGGAAAGCTACTTTAAGGACAAGAAAATCAGCCAGACAGTAAGCAAGAGACAGATCGATAAAAAGGATCACTGAGAGTATTATCCATTCTATTCACGTAAGAAAACTTCAGAAAGTGGTATCATTTGCAGGGGGATGAATGTCCAAATGTAAAAATGTTCTCACTAGCAGTAAAAAAGGGCCAATGTTGATGTTAATTTTTCACTGCTCACCACAGAAGTAATTCTTTCACCAATGTGATCTTTCACTGGTCTTCCTCACCAGTAACTCCCTCTCTCACCCCCATTTCTTTTACTGCCTACCATCTAAAGGCTTGCAATGGTCCGCCCAGGGCACAAACTGACACAGTAAGTGGGGAAAACATACAGAACATGAGTGGGCAAGAAAACAATAGTTTTCCTAGTTATTAAGTAATTCCTGTGTCACCAATAAACACTACCCACTGCAAAAAGACAGGAACTCAAGCCTATCCATTTGTCCAAAGAAGTTAGGGAGCAGAGATAAGGTAGCTTTTGAAAGCCAGCCTGAAAAGAAAAGGTGCTCGTTTGTGTCAAAGTGTGTGCGGCTTCATCTATTTTTACCAATCTATTTCAGCACTTCAAACCCACAGCCTCCAGACCTGACTGCTGGAGCCATCCTGTGTGCCAAACGGTGGAGTACACAGCATGATTTCAGACTTCCATTCCCTGAGGATGTTATAAGTGGGTGGATGTGCGTTCGGGTAGCTAAGAGAAAGGTGGTGATGGTGGTGGGGGGTGGGGGTGGGGGGGGGGGCGGAAATGGAGGAAACGATGCACCGCATGAAAGTGCCATGGTGCACTCTATCAGACTTGCAACACAATCACTTCACTGAGCAACAGGGGGGAGAGAGAGGGCCACAATAACCAGCCAATCCCGGTTCAGGCTGTAATTAAGAGTGTCACGCTACTATGGCAGTCACACAAATCAACATTGAAACACCTGCAGCAGTAGCTTAACAGTCATACATGTTCATTAAATTGCTCATTAATCTCTCTCTCTCTCTCTCTCTCTCTCTCTCACACACACACACACGACCACAAAGATGTTGCTGTGCCATTTTCTCCTAAACATAGCTTATCCTGTGTTGCATAGCTAAAATGTAAATTCATGGTAATATATCTATGTGCTGGCCTACTGTGACGACATGCACAACATTTACAAATCTTTTAAACTGACATTGTGTCTAAATTACGACTGAGCTGGTCAGCAAGGCTGACAGTAGCTTATAAGTTTCCAATAATGCAACAGGATTAAATTAATCCAGGAAAAGCAGCATTACCATTTTATTCACATTGGCCAACAGTCTTTCTGTCATATGTTCTCTCCTTCAAGGTCATTCCCATCAACAAACAGTGACCCCCAAACCAGTTTTATCTAAAGCATCATCGGCACAGTTCTACCTGCAGGCATAAACCATTTACCTAGAATGACATTATAAAAAACAGAATGTGCTTTTGCTGCCAAACAAATACAATAAATAAAGGAACTTTCACAAGACCATGCATGACGTTAAAAGCTGAATATGGCATTGTTAAGCTGCATTTTACGAACACTTTCTTGTGGGTTTATAGGGCCCAAAATGGTGAAATAATGGCAAAACCCCAAATACATGCTACAACGTGTAGACACAATATGTATAAATATTATTTATTTGTTCATTTCAGACTCATTTTACCATGCTGCTAAGTCATTATGGTCCCTGTACATGGTCATTATGCAAGTATTGTGAAAACAATTTTTTTTTTAAACTAATTTGACACAATGTTCAAATACAGGCAAACAGAACATTGCAATCGCTTATGTGCTACCACAACCAGTTCATGAATATATCCTGATTACTAGGATATATTGCAGTTATTCTATTTGAACTAGGAACTAGGAGTGAACTAGCCTTCATAAATTATTGTTCAGTATTGACAACTAGATACAGAAATTGCAGTCGCTTTTGTAGAGAAATGGAAGTAAAAATTTCCTAACTGCTGAGAAAGACAGACTCAATGGTTCATACCAACCTTTGGACTGTCTTTCAACATGAGGAAGGAATCTGTAGCAAAATGTTTTTCTTAAGGGACATTTTAACTTTCATTTCAGCCACTTACCCAGGCGGCCGAAATTCCTGTACCCAGTTACTTGTTCTTTTTCCATAAACCTTAGTTGAGCTTTGAGGTACTGCCAAAATATAATTATTTTTCTTCATTCTTGACCTGACATTTATTTCAAGTCCTACAACGTTCGTTAAGACTACCCAGACGGAAATTAAGCTGGCGGCAAACCACAAAGAATGCGTGTAGAAACCTTGGACAAATTTATACAAATTGTTTCCATTTGTAAATACCAGGAAAAGCAGAAAGCTCAGAAAAAATGCAATGAAGAATAGCAATTAAATAAATGTGCACAAAACTTAAATAGAATTTTTCTCACAAACAACCCAAGGTGAATATAAAAGGCATGTCGCCCAACAGGCTAGCTCAGGTTGCACCTGGGGAGTATGCTCGAGTGTGGTCGAGGAGGGGAGCGCAGTCCAAACCACCGCAACCTCCCGGCACTCCTATTACATCACAGGCATCCCAGCTCTGCCAGCTCATTCTGATCAGGCCGGACTGCCCCCCATCTGTGTGTAAATAAATATATATATATGTAATCTACTCAATCCAATACTCGGTGGTGCATCCTCTCCTCCTGACGGCGAAACAATGGAAACAGAAACGTCGCCAACCCCACACTTAATAGAATACAATATCTGGGGCCTGTCATTGCTTTACTGAGCTAGCATCCCCCCCGAGGGAGGCGAGCGTAGCCAGATGAAAATGATATCCCCGCTGCGCTCCTGCTGGGATGATGAAAAACGTCACATGGATAGACGGAGAGAGAAAGGGGGGAAAGGGGAGGAGAGGACGAGGGAAACAAAAATTGCCCTTGGCGCTCATTCTACAGTGGCTTGTTTACAGTCCACTGCCACGCCCATATTTGCAAGGCCAGAGGGGTGGAGGGTGTCGGGGCGCAGTTCGCCACTTTCCTGGTGGATCTTGGGTTCGAGAAGGAGGTTGATCGCTTGACTGATTGACTTTCTGTGGCAAAATATGCACATCTTGGCAACCCTTCACCCTTGATTGATTAGATTTCAGTGTTTTCATTGTGAATGGCTGTTGATCCCATTCTTCCACGACTCGCACATCTGCAGCAAGAGAAAGAATCCACGGCCTGTGCCAAACTCAGGAGAACCAGGCTTTTTCGGGAAGGCTGGTTTTCTTGCAGCAGGGCATTTGCCTCATCCCCGCTCTGTCAATTCCGGTTTCTTCAAAAGAAGATCACAGGTAGAATGGCCTGCACAAACAGCCTTGATGCAGGATGTGAGAGGACAGGAGTGAGACTGAGATGGTGAGAACATACCGTACTGCCCCTGCTTTGATTTCACAGCTCAGGACTGTCTGCAGTCAGTGCTAAACAGCACACTTACCACAGGCCCAACTAACAATAAGTGGCACATAGGGAAGGGATGAGGGCACAATAACCTATTCTTATCTGAACTAAGAAACTACACCCTCCCCTTAATAGAGGGAACACTTACAAACCTGGAGAAAAGGTTACTAGTTTCTCACTCAACTCTTTATTCATTTACATTCGATATTATCCCAACAACAACAGAAGTAGGAGAGGAAAAAAACCTATACGAATCTATACTACTAATCTAAAATACTAGGATTGGAGCAGTTGTATAATGGTGATTAGTACCGGTACCGTTGTGGCTGTTCTAACCAAGCATTGATCGGTCGACAAGACACCAGACTTCTCACTTACAGTATGATCACACATCAGGGTAATCTCAGCAGTATCTTCTGGCTGTCAATGACAAAAATGTTACTAGATTCTCTGGCAAGCCATTTACAGTGCTTAAATTTGTCTTGATGAAAGTGTGTCAAATGTAGAGTCGAGAATAAAAGATACAAGACTGTCTCTGCGAGGCACACTTAAAAAAACACAAAGCCAAATGGACCTTTCATTTTCTCTGACGCAGGTTCGTAAATTCAAACTGCTACCGCAGTGCAGATCAATCCTGGCCCCATTTTTCAAAGCTAATAAGAAAAAAAAGTGCGAACCACGAAGGTGGTGACAGCCACATTGTTCATGGAATCTTTAGTAGGCTCTGGACACAATAGATGCACTTTTTAAATGAATGATTTTCCAATCCCAGCAGTCAACGCTAATGCGCAGAAATATAAATCAATGGAGCACTTGAAAAAAAACAAAAAAAAAAAAAACACAGCAATGTGGATGCTTTCAGTGTAATGCTATCATCATGCCTGCATGCTTTACAATTCTCACCAAGATTAAATACTTCATCATTGTGTCTGCCGCTCTGGTAATGCATATCTTGCACACACCATTGCATCACTTTAACAGCTTGAGGCTAGTCTCTCCGATGCATGTGGCCACTTTCCCTTTCACAAAACAGTGATAAGGCGCAAAGGTAAAACATAGTGCCATGCGGTGAGGAGGTCACACGGGCACCTTCCTCCACTGGCCGAAGGCTGACCGCTTACTGCCGTGTTGCTTCTCTGTCTTGGAAAGCCCGTCACTCGCAGGGGCATGGAAACAGAATTCAAAAGTCGGCAGTCTTCGTCATTAGAAAATATATCATCTCCTATTGTAACACAGGCTTTAGCGTCTGGAGAAGCACCGTTCTCAATATAAAACGGGGCTGTTGCAGCCATGGAGACTTGGGTTGTGTGTAATGTTGCTCACGTCATATCCTACGGTTCAATGCATGTGAATCATCGCTGCAGCATAAACTGCAAAGGGTTACTGTAAGCCCACTGCTGCTCTCCAGATTTCCCACATCATTGTAAATTGCAGAGAAACACAGAAGAACACTTAACGGGGCCCTAGGGCCATTCTCTGACAAATGACTGGCCTTTCACCTTAAAATAAAGTTTTAATATGTATAGCAACCTGGAGTCTGACATTTTTATAGGTTTTCTGGAAAATACATTTGAAAATGAACCTCAGATAAAACTTTCTGTTGGATGTGCTCCGACCACACCACAAATATGGCTCCTACAAGATGCTCGCACACGCAAATGCGCGTGCGAATTCTCACTCACTCTCTCACTCTCTCTCTCTCTCTCACACACACACACACACACACACACACACACACACACACAGGAGGAGGAATCTTTTCAGTTTTTTTCAAGTAGTACACTTCAATAAAAAGGTTGATGGTTGCACATACAGTAAAAAGTCAGTATGATTTGCCACGCAGTTGCCAACCGTATTACCATAATTATGTAATCTGAAGCTTTACAAACATGCCACTGGTCAGTGAAGTGCTAAAACAAGCAACGGTGACACTACGCTCATTTAACCATTAGGTGGCGCTCTCTTGTCTTGGCGATAAATCTGTTATGCAAATGAATGAGTCTACTTCTTAACCTGAGGTCCAGATTGCAGCACAGATATCAGGGAAGCTGTAGCACCTCCGTGGGATAATCTCTTGCTTCAGATAGATTTCAAATCTGATTAGGTACACCAGGTCTTGTAAGTCATATCTACATTTCTCATGGTTTTCGAATTTCCTACACCCTTCTTCACCAAAACTGGACCAAAATGATAAAATTTTACATGAGTTGGATATGATTAGATCTGGTACCATGTGTCTGTCCTTGCCAAACTTCTCAACATGAAACATGATTTTTCACTTAGTGTTTTGTCACATACCTGGATAATGTGAGCAGTATCTTCTGACTGTAGATGACAGTAAATGGGGCAGCAACAAGACTCCACTGTTCACTGAACCATTAGGTGGCTCTCTCTTCCCTGGACTATATGTCAGTAATGCTAAAGACCAATGTGTGTACTTCTCACCCTTAGGCCCAGACCTCAGTCCAGATATAATGGATGCTGCAGTACCTCAAACCTAGAAATCTAAAAACAGATTGGGTACGCCCACTTTTCAAAGTCATCCTTATATTTCTAATGACTTGCCAATTTCCTCTGACCTCTCTCCCCTCAGAAAAACTGGAGAAAAAAATATATATACCTTAATTGTGGTCCTTTGCATTTCAGATTAGTAGGTATGCATACCACAAAATAACTCCTTCAAAAAATTTCTTGTCTTCAATTCCTGAGTCACTAATGGACACTTGACACCTAACTCTCTGCAACAAGACATTTACAGTTTGAAAAAATGTCATTGGAAAATCAGAAAGGATTCATGTCTAATGACAAGTACAAGGCACAACCAATATACAAAAATAAATAAACAAATAACTGCTGATGCCACATTTGTGTGACTGTGTGTACGTGTGGCACAAAGAACCCCTGGCAACCTAGGTGAAATTATATGATAAACAGTATAAGTAAGTAATTCTTGTAGTAGCAGTAGTCACTAGCATGTTCATAAGATTAACAGCGTAAACATAGTCTAGGCTTCTATCCAAATCAAAATCGGCCTTGCATAGGCATGCAGTGGTTTATTCTAGGCTATTCAAGAGCTAGGCTAGTGGTGAATCATGAATTGCTATTGTCAATAGCCTATCTCTTGCAGCACACATTTATTTATTGTTGGCCAAAGCAAGTTTTACATGCAGGTGAAGCTTACAGAATAAGATCGTGCATAATGTGGGAGACTCGCACATTGTTTTTCCAGCGAGCATCATGTGTAAGTGCTCTTAATTGTAATTGTCACCCTCTCTCTCTTTTGTTTTGGTTTGGAACTACTGTCAAGTGTAAGAGCTCCTTAACTTCATTCAGCCCATTTATTTCCCAAAAAGACTAATATTTTATCATTGTCATCTTCCATCCCCTGGAGTGCAGTGCACAGGAGAGACACACAACTATACTTAAAGCTAAATGTGTGGCAATCATAGGCCATGATTTCTAAGATGTAGCCTAGCTTTGTCTATTTTAGGTCTTTGTTTCACATAATAGCAAAATAAAATATGTATTGTGAAATGCCTGCAGCCTAACAAACTACTAAAGCTAGATACTTATTGGAAAGGAGATGGATAACTGTTGGGTGGTTGTTCATTTATTCAGTGTGAAGAAAAGCTGGAGAAAATGCTGTGAGACACCTTAAGATGGGTCTGCTGCTATAAAACTGGCTTTAGGCAGCCCCCCCCCCCATCCCCCAAAAAAGAGTAAGCTACTGGAGTAATTGCAAAGACAAATCAGCTTGTCACGGTGTACAGAAAACCATAAAATGCCCCAACCCTATTTACTCTTGTAGGTGAATTATGCAAATGTACATTTAAAAAAATGAGTAACTATGAAATAACTCATTACATAAAATATAGAAAATAGATAAAGGCAATGACAAGGGTGTCAACCTGAATCAGGACAGAAAGTCTATTATTTAAATCCTCATCAGCCTTAACCGGAACACATTCTGCGTACTTGGAGCCAAGGAGGAGGAAGGAATTCAAACACACTTGCATTTATGCACATGTTTGACCTCAAGAATGCAGGAGAAACAGACAAAGCCAAGGATAGAAAAAGAAAAGGCAAATAAAACCTCTTTGTTGCATCAAAACCCCGACTCGGCAATTTAAACTTGCTCACACTGTGAAGGGAGAAAAACAGCCCCATCTATAACAGACAGACAGTGGCGCATACATGCTGTTAAGCCGTGGTGGAGGTGTCATTGTGTATGAGTGCGTGATGAATGCACTCTGCCTGCTGGATTTGAAATTCTCATTAGTGTGTGTGCAAGAGGGAATGGGGATCTATTACTCTTGTGGACACTGGGAGCGGTGCATATGTGCGTTCGGTGTGGGAGATACAGCTGTACACAAATCGAGCACCCCTGTGGGAAGCGAGCATTGCCCAGAGCAAATGGAGAAGCCCATCTGGATGGCTGCTTTAATTTTTTTTGACTGCCATGCTTAAATGTCAGCATGTACCTATCACCCAGAAATGTGAAAATCACACACAATCACCATCAACTACCCCCCCCCCCCATTCTCATTTTTAGGAACAAGTCCTCTCCTTTGCGCACAAATTTCCTATAAACTAGTAGAGTAAGTCTATATGTGGATAGAATGGAACATTTCGGGCAACCTTTCAGACCTGAGATTCAACTGCAATACAAATACATGTCACAACCTCTTTTCTTGGCTAAAACAGCGTGAAATTGTTTATTTTTTATTTTTTGCTCATCTTATGACAGATCTTGAGAACAGTGTGTTAGGACGAAAGGTACTGTCCCCAGCTGCGTGAGTAATTGTCCAAATGGGTAGGTATACAGAAAACCAAAAAACCAGGGGATTTGATGGGGGTCTCTTCTTTTGGGTCAGCAACAGACGATGCTGGAATACAGAAATGCTTCTTATTCATGTGAAACCATCCAAGTCAAATACCCTGAACTCCAGTGCGCTTCCAGACGGCTGCTGTGGCTCTGTTTGGGCATCTGTTACTCCAATCACTCGGGTGTAAAATCAGCTCATAGTCATGGAGATAACAGATATTAAAATTGTCTGGCCCCAGAAATAGAACAGTTGTTTACAGAGTCTTGGTAGGAAGCAGTATATCTTCATTCGGGGTTTGGAAAGCCACAAAGTACACAGGGTTATAACCCAGATTACCTATGCAGCTGTAGGTTTCACAGAGCGATATTCAAAAATAGGATGTACTTTTACATTTCTGGAGTAGAGTAGAATAGTAAAGTCATTTGAACAGAAAATTTCCAATGCTGGAGTCTTTTCTTTCAACTATTTAGGAATGCTTTCAAAATTCCAAATCACCAGGACTGAATGTCGTTTCAATTTAATAAAAAAATAAAATAAAAAAAACTTGAATCAATTATTCAGGAATAAATATGGTGCACTGCAGTACCAAATGTGGAAAATATGAGAGAACTCTGAAAACCTCTATGGCTCATAGTCAGACTGGAACAAAGTAGGCCACAAAGATTTAAAGAACATTCAATGTAAAGTTGACAGTATTTATGTGGACAGTGCAGACTAACAGTACTTCTAAAAGAGGCCACAGGTCGTAAATTCTAGAATGGCCTTGTTGTTTCGTGATGAAGTAGGGTATCTTACGGCACCATCTGATAATGAATTTACAGCATCGTAAATGGTGTCACTCAAATAGGACCAAGTTAACTGGGTAGAGGTCTACAGACAGGGGAAAAACGCCATCTCCTTGAACTTTTTCAAGTTTTGTCCTTGTTAATATTTTAATGCATTGGAATATTTTCCCCCTTCACCAATAAATTAAACGCATTCTTGATGCAAACAATATACTTCAAAATTGAAGACTCATATTTTAAATTTAGTGTTCACCTTCAATGTCTGACTCTATGAGCTTTACACATAAATATATTTGCCCATTCTCTGCACTTCATTCGTTGTGGCCTGTATCCAGTTTCAAGCGCTTCTTAAGTGAATGTCCAAATTCCACACATCAGTTGTACTGAACATCAGTTGTACAGCTGTACGTTTAGATGAGAGCCTACAGTATGTTATTCTTTTATTGTTTAAAAAGCTTTTTGTGAATCTCTGTATCTTTTCCACCTTGGGAACCAGGCTTCTTGTTGCTTTCTTGTGTACATAAATAGAGTGATAGCGTGCGGCATTTGCAACTTGCTTTTTTTGATGGTGTTACCATAAAAATATGTTGATTTTTTTCTGTAATACATTGAAGTTACATTTTTAGGACAAGGTGGCAGCCCATCTTGGCCCTTGCTCTGCGACCTGTCCACAGATTAGCACACATGGAAGAAGCCACATTTACATGGACTGGCTTTTCTATTCTCACAGGAGACAAGAAAAGGCTATTTATGTTAGGACAATGAGGGTAAGCAGCAAAAAAGGTTCATTTTAGAAGGAGGATAATAGTCCAGATTGAAAATTTGCATTTGTTGAGATATGTACATAGAAATTAGTTTCTCATAAGGAAAAAACATGCAAAGAGTGAAGGAGCTTTGAAAATGCTAAAATCTAAATAATTATTAATATTCAAAAAAGACATTGGATTGTCATTTTAAATTCAACTGCTCCAAAGTAATAAGCGGAACCTTGACTGATGAATGGATTCTACATCAGCATTTGGGTCTAAAATAATGGCTCTGTCCATCTCCACATGACCCTGACCACAGAACTAACAACCCTCCTAGGGTGGCCAGCCCCACAATGCCTTGGGAGGTGAACTGTTTCCAGCAAAACAGTCACCCCATAGAAATGACCATAAATCTCCTCTCTGACAGCAAGCAGACCAACAGCTTGCATGCCTTCAACGAGGCAGTAGGCGTCGAGATGGGACTTGCTGCAAATAAGCGTTGTTGTTAATGCTTATGAAGAAGTAATTTCTGTGGTTTTCAATACCCACCCCCTCACTTGGAACTTGATGCATGCATGTTTGTCACAGCTTTCATTTCTGGAATTTTCCAAGCGATTTCCAGCGAGTTACTGCAGAAGCACACAAGCCGTCTGGGAGGGGGGGGGCTGCAGAGTTTTCACACAAGCTGCTGTCACATCCGGGAAATTTTTTTTTTCACAAATTTTTCCACCACACAACTTTGGAATGAAAAGCTGCCCAGTCAAAAGATGTGAGAAGGAGAGGAAGACTGGTTTATCAGGGTTCAAAGGATGCTGGATAAATTTAAGTCTCAGAATACAAGGCTGGTGTGTTAACAGACTATAAAACACTCTTTTGCTGACGGATGTTTACGCATGTTTTTTATGATAGCGGTTATTAGCATTGCATTACAAAAATTATTCAGCTTTCCCTCACACTTAAGTCCACCATGGCTTAATTCATCATAGAATGCAAGACCAGGGTTAGATGGGATCATACAACCAATGAAGCCAAAGATAAATAGGAAGAAACTTCACTAAACAACTCCTGTAGGTGAAAATTTCCAATCATTTCATTTTTCCAATCACATTCATGAGGAAGCTATAGAAGGAGATATCGAATGTATAACAGCAATGCATCTCCTCTCAATCCTCTTTCCCATATTGCTGTACACGACATATCCATTATCATCCCACTGCACAATGGGACACCCAGCTGCTGCAACCATAACTTCTCTTCACAGACCAACAGGGGCCTCACAGCACATACAAAGGGTTTCATTTCAACAGAGACATAGCGCCCCCTTCCCAGGATGCATTAGCTGTCACACTCTCTACCTTCCACTCCCTGTGGGTGACATGCACAACAATGGCAAAAACAAAATACAAGAGCCGAACCCCCTTTCCTACAGCGGAGTGGAAGCTGTCTGCGACACTATTCGACCGGCTGACACACCGGTAATTAGGGGGGGCTAAAAGGAACAGTGACAAATGGGAGAGCGCGCTCAAAGACTGAGGCCAAAATCACAGTGTTGTTTTCCAGCTGAATTCTTTTCGGTCAGGTGCCTACAAAGTCCTGTCAGGCTGCTCATTGCATCCACTGCCCAGAAGTAGATGAGGGAAGTCAAAGTCAGCCTATAGAAAAGATCCTAGGGATGGGTTTGAGTTTCCTCGCTCTGACTCCTGGAGGAAACGCTGTATCTGCAAGAATCAATAATTTGCGCTGAAGAGGCGCTTTGTCTAGGTGATGAGAGGCATTGTGGGTATTCTCTCCCACCAATCTCTAGGTGACAGCAACCAAAGCCTGCGATGATCACCTACACCTACGGCAAAAGCCAGCCCTGCTTTGATGCTGGCTTGTTTTGTAATTCAATTACAGGGAAGGAGGGATATTATTATTTTCTCCTTTTGGGTTTAATTACATATGCGATATCCCTTTTTGCCCTGAGACAAACGTGTTATTGAGAGAGTTGTCTTTTAACCTTGAAATGCTTTTGAGTCAAATCTAGGGCACTGTAAATCAATTCAAAGATGCAAAATAGGTAGGAAATGAGAATCTCATTACATTTCTTTTTGAAGTGAGATGTAGCAGACTTTTTCATTTTATTCTTTCCAAATGGTTTCTGAAATGCTACCTTAGGCCTTTCACCCATGCCTCTGAATTCCGATAACTGCAAAATTAAGAAACTGTAAACTACTACAAAAATATTGTTCCCAGAATAACTGAGAAAATCTCCAAAATACATATTGGGATGTATAGGATGTATTTTGATGTCACATATATATTGCTGAATTAATTAATTTATTCATTGTGGTCACTGTAGACAATTAACTTTAAACACAACTTTATGAAATGAAGATGCCTGCTGCAATAGTTTCGACAGTTTTTCCTATTGTTTCTGCTGAGGAATAGTTAAAGAATTAGAACTATTCCAGCTTTAAACGTGTGCCACATTTGTACAAGTTTCCAGGGTGACTTTTTCTCAAATTGGCAATCACAAATGATAAAGTTGGGATAGATGTATATTTTAAATTTGAATAATAAGCAATTGAATGCCATGTAGATTGTACTAATATTCTGCACAACTAGCAATACAGAGGTGAATATTTTTTGTTAGCTATTTTCTGTTGTGGCTAGCTATGCTAGGCCACTGCTCTTAAGATTCAGAGCCAAGGTGGCCTTCAGCCTGAGTGATGATGGCCTATCAGTGTGCTGGATGTGTCAAACATCATGATACACTCATTTCCAACTTTTTCAGGCTGGTTGATGTGGAGAGACTGTGACCATCTTTTATAATTAAGCGGCTTGGATCACTGATTGTATTATGAGAAGGCGGGTGGTGAGATGCCAGGATTACACAACTGGAGCATGACTGGGAGCGGAGGATCAATTCTGTGCAGCGGTGGTGACTCGTCCCTCTCAGCCACCATCTGCTCCCTCACCCCAATCTGTCACAGCGCACTGAAGTGCGGAGGAGCCCCCACCATGCCTTGAGGAGGTCAACTTTTAAGAAAAAGGAACGAAAAAAAAAGTATTTTCATGGATTTGACTGCCTCGGAAATAACTTGCAAGCAACAGTTCTTGAGTTTTGCATAATCCCGCGGAGAAATCTCGGCAGGTCTGTTAGCGTAATGCCTGTCGCCTCGTGTACAGGCAATCAAATTCCGACAGACTTGACAGGTTTTGTGTTTGGCCACAAATACTATCCAACAGGTCTCAAGCAAAGGAAAGGTTGCAGTAAGTCAGCTGTCTTTTGTTCCCCATTCTTGTGTAATAGTGAAGTTGAAACAATGTGAATTGTGATGCATTAAATACACGAAAAGAATTTCACACATCGTCTGATGATTTGGGCCGGGTGGGTGGGTGACAGCACTGCATTGTTGAGGAGGTGGGAGGCAGATCTGAAAGCAATGAAAGAAATGGCTTCCGCACCTACATGCTCTGATGGCGTGACAATCAGCCATTCAGCACGCAGTCCCATCATATTTCACGCCTATCCACCCACTTTTGAGTTGTGGTCTTTGGGCTTTCGCCTTGCAGGCAGTTTGACGGCTTTCCGCAACAAAGCTAAACTGTCACCCGAAAAATAAAGATCCCTGCCGACCACCTGCTGTTCCGCTGCTGTCCTGTTTCACAGCACCTTGACAGACAGCGGGTCTGAATTGTGCTGCGTACACCGGTGCTCTGGAAGTGGCAGCCTTGCGTACTCTCCGGGCTTGTTCACAATGGGGCCCCCTGCATAAAGAGCCGGACCAAATCGCGGGATCACGCGACAAAGGCAGTGATTACACAGTGAAAGTGCTGAATGTAAACCCTTACGTGGTCTTTACTGCGGCAAACGCAGCAATACTGCTGGGGAAATCCTTTATACAGCAGTCAGCCAGCACTGTGGGAAGGCCAGTGAGCACTGAGTCCTACAAATGTAAAAACCTCCACTGAGCCTTTAACACTACACACATTATTCTCTTGCTGGCAGGAGACATGCATGTTAAACCTGTGTGTGGGCCCAAGGGTTGTCACCACACCCTCTTTCATTGAAACACACAATGAATATGCTCCAAACATACAGACTGCCTGCCAGGCAGCATACAGTGGACATTACTATGTAAGAACCATCCTTCCATCACACTACAGCCCCTGCAGGTCCAAAACACAAGTTACCATGCATGAAACTAGGCTCAACATTTCGTTCTTGTTAGAAAAAAAAATTGAAGAGATTTTTGGCAGCCCTGCAGACTAGGTCAGTCAAGAAGACTCTCAATGTCACAGATAATATGAAGGTGCTCCAATGGTCTGCCAGAGGCAGAACCATCATTATGGGACCATTCTTGTCCTAATTGTCCATTACCAGTTAGGTACAGGATCATGATGTCCCCATTAGAGATGGCCATCAGGTCTGGGAGAGAGACAGAGGTGTGACACTGATGGACTATGCCACTGGCTCTTTGGGACTCACTCTGTCCCTCCATCAACCCCAGACTGGAGGAAATTCAGAACAATCGTAGGCTCAGCTATTTCAGACACCGGGTTCTGTACTGTGAGACCAGCGACAAGGTACAACTGCCTAGCATGGTGAAACTTTAAAAAAAAGAGTAGTCTATATAGATAAGTTCACACCTTCAAACCATGCACTGAGCTCCATTCTGTCATGTATGGCACATCATGTAATAGGAATAAGCAGAGTGGAGGCAGGTAGATATACTCACTGTTTGCGTGTGCTGAGGTGGAAGTCCAATTGACTGATCACTTTCTGGTACCTTCGGGTTCACTTTGTGTATTATTCACTGGTGCAGTGGGTGGGGATGTTATGCTGATGGTGTTGGTGGTGGTGGTGGGGGGGGTTGGACCCCCTCAGAACTGTTTCAGATGGCAGCCCTCAGCAACGTCCTACCAGAACAAACAACACATTAATACTTTGTTAACATTATTTTTGTTCATGACAGGCATTTCCTAATTGTAATGCTGCAGAGTAGAAACAGAGGTGAACAGCCCAAGTTTCATGCAGGGCAGAGTCTCTGTGAGATCCTTGCAGTGATAGGTAGCCCATGTCCAAAGTGGCCACACGGGCTAAATATCATTTGAGTGATCACCCTTAGAAACATAAGTCGGGGAACACTGAACAAAAGCAGCTGTTGCAGGTTCAATAGGAGCAACAGCTTGAAATGGCAGAAAAGCATGAGGGCATATGTGACTTCTTCCTGCTGGCCCAATAGGCACTTATTCTGCCATCTTACACTGTCATTTTTCATTTATTTTACTGCAGGGAGATGGTAGACTTTGGCTTTGTCTAAAACATTGAAACCCTTTTTTCAGACATCATACACTCCAACCAGACTTTTCTGCTGAGCACCCTCCTGCCAGCTGGCTGTCCAAATCCACTGTGAGTTCACAGCAGCTGCTCCTTGTAGCCCAGGCTCTTCCCTGCCCTTGTCCCCAAGTGAAGGTATTATCTTCCCCAGTCAGTCAGATTCAGTCAAGGCAGATTCAAAGGCTTTCCACAAACATCTCTATTTTCACCTTCTCAAATGACATTGCAATGATTGCATTTAACTGAAATTATCCATATTTAAAAAAATAAAAAAAACATTTCTAGGCTGCATTCCTCACAAAGCAGGACACTGAACCTTTAATATACTACACGGCTGACTAATGCAAATGTGGCTGATGCTCAAAAACTGCCCATGAAGTCATCACCTTGTAGCACATTTAACTATTTATTTACTTAGCAGATACCCTTACCCTGGGATACTACTTAAACTTGCATTATATACATTATTCACTTACACATCAGCAAAGCAAAGCAAACAACAGAAAATACTTTGGGCACAAGAGTGGTGCTCTTCTTGGGATGTGAACTTGCAGCCCCGTCAGTTTCCTCTAAGCCACATAAGCCTCATCTGCCAGTCAGCTGCATTGGACACACACTCCTACTGTTGCTTTTCCACTCTAAAAAATCCATAGAATGTTAGTGATTCAAACTGAAACCGACACTGAGTCTTGACTATAACAAACTGCTTTTGAATTACTTTCCAAATGCTTTTGAACTTGTTTGCTTGCTAAACACGTCCCTTGATGACCCTTCTGGCATAATCCCATTGTCGCAATAGATTTCATCCTCAGTAGGAAGTAGGCCTATTTCTTTACAAATCAAACCAACACTAAAGCTGAAGCATCATATCCAAAAACTTTGAACGAGCCCTCAGAAAGCAGTTTCTCTCTCCTAAACATTTAAGTACGGTTTGAATAGTGTTTAAATTCCGTACAGTGCATGGGAAGAGCCAACAGAATGGAACAATAGTTAGCAGAATTTGCATAATGAAGCACATATCACACAACTAGTAATCTGAGGGCCCACTTGCAAACCGCAGAAATAACACTGCCAGAGGCACCTGTGTCGAAAACAGCGCGCATGACTGCACTGTATATAGCAAGCCTGGTAAACATGTACATGCTGGTTGACGGTACAGGAATTTAACAATATTTAAATATGTTTTCCAAAACATTCTAATGGTTAAGGATAATAATATTTAAATTCAATTTTCAGGGACAATTAGCAGCACTAATTCCCAAAGTGCACAAATATGAAGAAGAGAATAAGCTGCAACTACAGAAAACAGGACAGGTTTCATGAGAAAATGGTTCCTACAGGACACTTCCAGAACGATCAATTTCATTGAAAATCTGAATGAGTAAATTGTGTTCCCTGTACAATAATTTAAAATAATATGCTGAAAAACAAGGCACACAATTTTTACTTCTTTTCAATTTTCATTCATCTAATTTTAATGTTAGTCTTGCTGTTGATGGAAGATACATTGTTACTCACTTAACCCAACTCTCGACATGTTATTAATACGTTTTAGCAGAATAAGAATGTACTTCTTTGTACCTGACTGTCACCAGTCCCCAGAAATCGAGGTATACAAGTCCTGTTCTGTCCTGTTCCTTAAGATACTCAAACTGAAAACCAACTGATGCTCTCTCCAACCGCAGTGCACTTTATTCAGTTTAGCTTTTGCTCAAATGTTTGCCAGCAAATCTGTACCCTAACAACAGACAAATGATTTCCGATCCACAAATAGTACGTTTCTTTACATCATCTTAAATTCTTGATAATTATATTTCTAGGGTGAGATGAGGATGGGTTACGGCATCATTAATTATTATTATTATTAGCATTATTATTATGCAGGAAGGCTGGAGCAGGGTTGTTTGGATTTGAATGTGCTGTTGAGTGAGTTTTGAGAGATAGTCACTGCTATGGCTAAGCACAACCCTGTGACCTCCGCATTACTTCATTTTCTCGCCAAACAGCTCCATTTCTGAAAACAGCCTCGCTTAACAAACCACTCTAGCATTTATATTTGCCTCATTGGCTAAATGAGCTTCTGCATACCTCATCTACCATGCCCTCCCCCTTCTCTTTACGGTGTCCTTCCTTCAATTCCACCTTCTCTATCTCCTTTTGGCCTTACATATCTCTACCTTTCTCTCTTGCTGTTCATCCACTCCCCCTGCACCATCTCTGTAGCAATTTGTTTAAAAGCTCCAGCAGGCAGTACACTGGATGCCTCACTGCAGTGATGAATGGCCCCCGGACCTGCCTGCCCGCGGCCCTGGGGCCTTGAAATGGAAGTATTAATAATGCAGGGGCTGCTGTCATATTCTCTATTAGCGTGGGAAGGCTGTCCTGATGTCCTGATGGATTACTAATTGGATTAATTTCAGCCTGTAGGGAGGTGGGGGGAGTGGATCCAACAGACTTCAGTTCACACTGCACTAAGACA
This sequence comes from Anguilla rostrata, assembly GCF_018555375.3. Taxonomy (NCBI): domain Eukaryota; kingdom Metazoa; phylum Chordata; class Actinopteri; order Anguilliformes; family Anguillidae; genus Anguilla; species Anguilla rostrata. The sequence continues at coordinate 67,566,417 of NC_057933.1, read as the reverse complement.
GTTGTGAGACAATGCAGTTTGCCTTATGGAATATGGTATAAAAATAGGCTACACCAAAAGTGATGCCTGGACATCGGATCCAGTCCAGGTCGACCTCTGTGCTGTAGTGAGTAACCATCATAAAGTACACAGACTCCATTTACATGCTGATTTACACAGTACATTCATTTTTTTCACACGTCCAGCAAACTAGGAAAATCTCAAACCATCAAGCACAGGCTCCGAACAATAGGCCACACACCAGCACAAGATGCATCACATCCTGCATTTCACCGTATGTGACTTAGACTTCACAACATGTACACAAAGGTAAAGTGGGCTGGATAAATCTGTATTGTGACATGGCTGTACTGTACAGAACATTTAAAAAAAGGCCAGAAAGTGCATAGTACAGAATAAATCTGATGATTTTAGCACCCTCATATAGAGCCATTATGTCCTAAGTGTCTTGTTAGCAATCGCCTCTTGGCAATACAATTTGATAATCCAGAGATCTAATATGTATAATGACAGTGTTTGCCTCCAGCTGTGCTAACTGGGAGGATGCATGCACTGAAACTTGCTTTCATTTGACATCTTTACTCTCATTTCCTGGCACCGTAAAGGGCTCCATATATTAAATGGCATAAAATATAAAAATGGAAAGCGAAAACTTAACCAGGAGGACTGAACTCACATATAATTTTCAGGATTCGATCACACTTTACATTGACAGCCATAGACTGTTTTCTCACACTGAGCAAGGGAGAAAAAAACAAGGGCTGTGTGGCTGTGGGAGAGGGAAATAGAGAGAGGATTTGCACACAACACGCATCTGTATGAATGAGCATCTGCTAAGAGTGTGAACGTTAGGGAGACCGTGTGTGCATGCAAGTCCCTTGGCTGTTATTTATCAGTTGCCCCTGGTAACGGTTGGCGAGGCGTGGGTCAGAGGATGGCAGAATAACCAGCATATAATAACAGTCTGTGCCAGGTGCGATCACACTCATTACAGGACACTGAGTGGAAATATCGATCTCCTTCTCTCATCTTCCCAGGAATAAGTCCTTGGAAGCTGCATAAATTAAAATGTGACCTGATGTTCCTGATCAGCCAGTGCATTAATCTTAAGGGTAGAGCCTTCGTGACACAGCCACAACTATATATCCCAAAATTATCCTTCCCTTTCCTTCCTATACTGTAAATTGTCATACACCATCACAGGCTATATAGGTGAGTGAGCATTTGTCAAATTCAGCCCTTCTCATCAAAAGACCCGGCTCTTTTCAAAAATCTCCTCTTCACTGCATAATGTCAGACTAGACACACCGCAGTTAATACTGAATTTTGCTGTACATCCAATATGTCGACTGGAAATCTCAGAGACAGCCACTAAAACACCGCTTTGCAAAAAAGCGTTTACAGGTCACTTGTAATTGTAATTGTAACTAACAAACATGATTTGCATCCATATTACATGGACCCCTTGTCCTTCCTCGTCAAATGTTCAGTCCATACCCAACTGCAAATCATAAATAAATTTCTTAAGCTGCACTTGATCTACTTTGTTTTCTTGGAGATAAAGAATAAAACGAACGGTAAAATATCAATTACAGAGCTAAATAATGAGTTATATTTAGCCATGTCTGGTCCGCAAATTACAATTTGTGGCCTCATCCATCTATACATGAAGACAAGAGCACCATGACTGAAATCAAACCTGATGTCAGGCCCATTGGTGGAGAGTGGGAGTGCATCACAAAACCCAATTTTAAAAGGTATGGGAAGGATGTACAAATGTGTTGGAGGGAAATACGAATTCTAAAGCCACAAATCGCAATGGAAGCTCATTACTGCAAAAGCAGCCGTCGTGCCTTATCTGTCTTTCAGTCCATTATAATGAAACTGTCTTTAATGAGATTCAGGGAACAGACAGAGATTTATGGAGAAGGCATTTTTGCTCTCCTTGTCCTTTTCATTATTCTCCATCTGAAATCTGAGTCATTAAGGGAAAATCCAGCATCAGAATGTTGAAAGGGTGAGGCCTCATTAATATGATTATTCATTTTGTGAGCGACTTCCAGGTCTCTCAGATCTTGCAATGTACACTTCCCATTAGACATCATAACGATTTTTGAACAGAGGTGGTTTGTCGCTCCAAATTGATTCATTAAATCTTTCAACAAAAAAAAGCCTTTACAATGCAAAGGTAACTTATAATTTAATCTTTGTGAAGCTTAGAGGCAGCTGGCCTGTTTCACAAATTCTACCTTGTTATGCACAGACAGAGCACATCAGGCACACACACAAAAAAAAAAAAAAAAAAACCTTCTGGAATATAAAGACCCTAACCTCTTGTATTTTTTTTTTTACTCAAGGATGAAGACTGGTGTGCTTTAAAACTAATTGCAGCTTTAAAAAGGCACATAAAGCAGACCAAAACACTTGAGCCCTGGGAAGAGAACGCAGTGAAAAGGCCAAGTCCATTAACAAGAAAGACAAGCAATTCGAGGGCCTCAAAGCACAAGTATGAAATGGAATTAGAGACAGATTGGGGAAGAGAAAACTGCAGAAAAAAAAGTGAATATGATGACTTCAGCTAAGAACACGCTCCCCTGTCACAGCAGGGGGGCCATACTGTCACAGCAGTGGCGTGTTCAATGTGTCGTCGCTCAAAACTATAGACAAAAATGGGCCAAACTTTGTTGGTATGCTTTTATCACGGCGCTTGACAGCTTTTTTTTTTTTTGGCTTCAGCAGCTACTTAATGCAGAACGCTTTTACTTTAACCTCAAATGCTGGTCTTTTGGGATGACGCAATGGCAAAGTGAAAAATTTGGAGTCGTTCTTCCTGTGAAGTATGCGATGAAACCGGATGAAACGTTACTTTAATTTGGATGGTGTTAGTGGACCTTTGCAAGCAGTGACTGTTAGGACTCCTCAGACCGTTCTTGTTTACCAATGCTACACTGAGCCTGGCGTCTCCGACTTCAACAAGGACCTCTCTACCTCCCTTCTGTAATCCAACAGCAGAGGACAAACAATATACCAACGGCGTTTAGTCAGCTCCTGGGAGCGCGTGTGTAGCATTTTTGTGTGCAAGTGTGCACATGCACATATATCTGCATGTACACAGGTCATGTACACGTTTTTTCACTCATTTAAATAAGTGTATGTAAAGTGGTCTGATAGAAATAGGGTGTATGTCCTATAAGTGTCCTTTAAAACCTACAGCTCTTTCTTATTCCAGACTAAGGAGTGACACATCGATGGATTGCCTACTGATAGAGGCTGTCGGCACAGCTCACGATGCTAAAGGCCAGAGGAGCGCATCCATTAAGGATAACAAACCGTCTTTAACCGGCTTTCTATTTATCCATCTCTACTTCACATTTGCCATGCTCTCTCTTCCTATGTCCTCCCCGTCCCATCCTGTCTGTGTCATTCCCATACCTGACCTGCATAATTCTGTTGTAATTCATGCGTGTATAAGAATGATTGATAGTTTAATGCTTGATACATAGATAGCTAGTACGCATAATATAGCACACACACGCACACACACACACACACAAACACACTACATAACCCCCTGTCCCCATCACTGCAGTGAAAGCATGCTGTACCAGTTTAAAGCGACCCTACCAGATATACACAGGTGCTAAGCCTCTGATCTTAGGCAATGCTAAAAACAACTATTTGTGCCCATTGTAATAAGCAGATATAAATACCCACGAATGCTTATACAGACATTATGAAGGTTACAAACTTCAGGCTACAGACCAACCTAAAGTTCTGAAATATTGCTCTATGAAAAAAGAAAGAAAGAAAGAAACAAACAAACAAACAAAGAAAGAAAGAACAAAATAAAGCCATTATTAGTGTCCAATTAGCTCCAGAACCCAGTGTTCTTGGCAAAGAGGGCAGGCTGAGTTCCCTCTGTTGAGCACAAAAAAGGGACGTGTACTGTAAGACTCTGACAACTGTTACTAGGCAGGCAAGCAGGCAGCACTGCATACCCACTGATGACACCGAAGAGGGAAGACTTTGGTCATAAGGGAGGGGATAAATAGTGCCTCTGCCCTCATTTACTACTACAGAGAAAATACACTGGGGTGAAAGGAGAAAGTGAATTATGGTTGTAGGGAAGGGAAAAAGTAAATTAAGGGTGAGGTCATACTCACCCCCATTGAAAATGGTCTGCTCTTTACATACAATCAATGGACCGTGAGCACTTTACCCAGGAAATACCAGAACAACCCAGCTGTTCTCTGCTGGTCCTGCACAGCCATGCTCAGAAAACTGAAGACCACTCTTTTCTGCCATGCTTTGAACCATGCCAGAAAGAAAATGGCAAACACCATTAAACCAGCTTGCGGATAGTGATTCTTCATACCATATGTGGGGGAAAAACTGAAGAATTTCTCGTTGGAATGAAAAGCTCACTCTTTCTTTGCTCCCTGGGGCAGCAGACCAGAATTATCATCCACTCCAAGCAGAGCTGGGCCCCATAATCTAATAACGCTAGCGACCATAAATCACCCCGAGAGCACCACGCAACAGAGACTGACACTCCCGATTTAGCAACCTGTGTCTTTATTAAAGGACGCATTACACCAGCAACATGGAGAAGCCCCATTTCACAGTGGTATAATACTACGGAAAAAAATTGTAAAGACATACCATAAATACAAGCGAGAAACGATAATAAGAGGTTAACAGGGAAGTAGACCTTTCCAATTACAGAACAAGTGAGTTGGGAAACCTTCCCCCGCTGAATCCCCCCCCCCGCCCCACCAACCACCCCATCCACATCACTTACATCTACACTATATATTGATTGAAAAAAGGTGGTGGGGTGAACATAGAGATAGATGCATCATAGTGTGGTCAGTGTTTCAGGTTTCATACAAAATATAACTAGCTGGTTAATTCCCAAATTCTAAAAGATCTTGGCCTACAGTCGATACTTCACTTACCGTATCTCAGTATTTGTATGGTGTGTGTGTGTGTGTGCATGTGTATGTGTGTGTGTGTATGAGAGAGAGAAACAGACTGTGCGTGCACCCTAGTTTTAAGGACTAAATGAAAAATGTCAGTATAATCTTACCCCCTGACAGAGAAAAAATGTGTGAGGACATTTCATTTTTAAAGTAATTTTTATTTCTCTTCTGAGTTGTGCAGTTGCCACAAAATAGGTGCGTGCACACACACACACAAACAGACACACACAGACACTGAGCTTAGTTGGATACACTTGCCCAGGGGGATGCTTGGAATGAAAACTGAGGTAATTTTTATTGCCCCACCCTCATCCATCATCTCCCCCTTCAATGGGCTTACCGAGGTATCTCAAAAGCCCAGAAACTAATACAGAAATAAGAGACAAGCACAGCAATTTTAAGCCTCTTAGGACAACAAACTAACATTTCCTATTGATTTACCCCACATTTCAAGCAATCTTGTGCAGCTAAGCCGTAAAAATGAGCAGTATATGACAGTGGCACTGACGATAGAGAGCAGTGGTATGTTTTCTGTATTTATTGTTTTAAATAATAACTTAGCTTTTTAGGTAGCTCCCACATTAGCACAGTATTCAGTACTTTCCCAGGTGCTGAGGCACTTGCAAAGTAAACAAAGAAACTGACATTCTGAGCAGAAAAGATCCAGGCTTTCTGCGTCTAAGCCAAAACAGAATAAATCTCATTTTTAGAAAACAAAGTTTGGGAGTGCAACAGGAGTGAAATATGGTAGACACTGGAAAGGGGAAATCGAACCTCCAAAGAATTGTGGTATTGCAAATTCTTAAAAAATGACCTTTAAGGCAGGAGCATGTCACCAAATCAACCCTCATGTTTAGGAATTACTCTGCATAACACAAGCCTAAAAGGAAGACCTCAGAGCTAGGAGATTAATTTGCTTCCAAGAAAATAAATACAGCATAATATCTCCATATTTAAACCCATAACAAATTTAAGAGCTTAACAACTGACAGTTGAACCCCTGTGTGCTATGCTATGAATGAAAATAAATGAGTTCAACAGACAACAGTCACATAATGTTCTTGGCATCTATAAATGGTGGTTGAATTTTTCCAGTCTAATCCATTTATTTACTATTTTGAAGGTTAGTCATCACACACACACGCATGGACGGACGCACACACAGAGAGTTACATAATGCTCCAAAATACTGCAAGAATGTAATAACAAATACACAGACCAGATCTCCAATAAGCAAAAAATGGCATTTAAAAACAATACCACTGTTGTGCCTTTCACTCATTCAGTGGTATCTATGGAAGGGGCATTAAGAGGTGATACCAAGTTAGTGGATAAATGAATGCCCAGCAGCACTAAATCAGCAGAACCCCTGACCTTCCTTATATCTTTCAGCCCCGCTTTAAAAACTCACCCTAAACTGCACCCTAAGGGGTCCTCTCCCCTTTTGTCTGAACCATCATATGTCCTGGATGTGTAAAATAATCACCCATGAAACTAGCTGTACTAGGCTGACTTAAAGGCTCATTTGCACTAATAGTCATGAAGCCAAAATATATACAGTGTGTCCGCACAAAATATGGAAAAATGGGGTACGACCAGCACATTGACTGAAGGGCTGGAGTGTTTCAAACACGACACACACATCTATATGCATTATAGGTTTGGAAACTAACAAACAAAAAAAATCCCAACTGCACTTAACAAATATTCATCTGCCATTTTTGCATGACAGGAGTTTCTAAGACAAGCAACGCTTTGACAAGGCTCACTTATCATGTTCCCCTGAGCACTGACATGGAAGCAGACACCACAGACAGATATCAGAACTGTTCCCTGCTGAGCAACTCTTTTTGCTGTCACAGGAAATTACCCAGAACTCTTTGAAAGATGGTCTGTTGAAGACCCCTCTCTCTTTCAACCTGATGGTGTAGATATTTATCAGGCGGGTGTCTGACCAGTTCCATTAACGGAGCCTCCTACCTCTGACACCCACTTTCACCTGTGTAAATACCACACATCCTTCCATTCTGACGATCAGGATGGGTAGATTCAAAGGGTTCAAGCAGCAGCGTACACCCCACCCAGAGCCGTCACAGCTTCAGTCATCTTCGTCCATGTGCAAGACAGAACCAGACAGGTAATCCTGGATTAGAGGTGGGACGTCTTGTTCCCGTCACGTGCCGGTCCCCTATATATGGGCCGCAAACCGCCTCCGTCACCTCCTCCGCAGATCTGTGCTGGCACGGCGTGTCCACGCATAGATTTGGAGTTAATGAGTTCTGTGTTCCTGGTCGAAGGCAGACGGCAGGCAGCCTGGTAATCTCTCTTTCGGCATCTCCTATCTCCACGCTCCTTTATAAACATGCAGCTTTGCAGCAGATGAAATTTCATATCCATAGCAATCCCCCCAAAATCCCCAGCAGCTTTCTTATCTCACTGTCTGGACTTTACAACAGCAAAAGAATGATAATTAGAGATAGATCTTTCAGATAGTGCTTCAGGTTAAAAGTCACCATGTTTCTTGGACCTCACCAAGGTTGTCCATTTGGCGTGGTAAAGTTCAAGAGAGCTGTAAGCTGACGCACTGTACCAACTAGGCAGTTATGCCATGTATTTGAGATGGGAGTCTACGGGCGCACATACTGCTTAACTTCATGTATTATTTAACAACCAAAACATCAAAGTTGCACATATCTTTCTCAACCACAAGCGTCCTTTCAGGGCAATGGAAGCATTTTGTGTATCAGTTATCCTGAAACTGTCACTCACAGTTTCGGTTGGGTCACTGATATGTTGGTTCTGTATGCGACAAACGCATTCCACATGTCAACTCCAACATTACCTGTGTAGTAGCATTCTTTCAACAGTCTAACATGTCATTAAGATGAATGCGGTGTTAAAAACTCCTCATAAAAATGTAAAACAACCCAAAATACACAAACATATGTAACCTGGTTGCAAAGCTTAGCCAATTTCTATCTTGGTTTGCTTTGGCTGTAAAAGTATCGATCTTGAAAGATGTTACAGTAAATTAGGTCACAATTACTTCGCAGACATACTTATCCGGAGTGACACACAGAAGCAGAGAACATCAGTGTTACTCTCAAAAGTGCAAAAGAGCCACAACACCAAAAGCCACAGAAGGACCATTTATAATCAATAAGTGTAATGTTAACCTACGAACCAACAATTTATTTGTAACAAAAGAAAGTACCACTAGACAGATAACCTATCATTACACAGAAATACGTATGACATTATCCAAAAAGGAAAACCAAAGAAAGCAAGAAAGGGTATATAAACGGGTCAGGGGAGCTGTGGCGCAATGTGAAGCGGTGAGACTTCAGTCTGCACTTAAGATAGGCCGGGTATCTGCTGTTTAACAGTACTGGGCAGCTCATTTCACCAACCAGGGTCCAGAACAGAAAGAGAATGTGAATTGGAAGAGCAGGTGCAGGTGGGAGGTAAAAGATACCGAGAGATAGTAGAGCGGAGGGGTCTGGTTAGTGTGTAGGGTCTGATGATCTTTTGAAGATAGATAACAGAGCTGTCCCTTTAGTTACCTAATAGGCCAGCACCAAGGTTTTGAATTTGATGTGACCTGATATAGGTAGCCAGTGGAGGGAGGTAGAAAGGAAGGACAGAAGGACAGAACCCTGTGGGACATCTATTGAGAGGTTCTGAAGTCTCAGTGTTCCCCCACGTAACCGGGAAAGAAAAACTATTGAGATAGGAATCTATGATGCAGATCCTACTGGTGGTCAGGGGAGACCGCAGTCGGTAGTGGTAATCTGCGCCAAAAGCAGCAGAGGTCAAGGAGGATTCAAATGGAGAAAAAAAATGAACCATGTATGAACACTGACATCCCTGTATTAATTGGAATTAAGGAATGGGCAATATGAGATGACCAGTAACACTCTGGGTTGTGGAAGAAACACTGCGAAACTATGCATATTCCAACTCGTTGAAGGGTGCTAACAGCAGTATCTAAAGCTTCCTCTCAGTTTAATGAAATTTCTGAAAAATCCCAGCAGTAATGGGAGATCTTAAATACATTAATAGACCACATTCACCTTCAGCCTCCTTGGAGTCATTTGGGTGTATGAAACTATGTCAGGACCTTGCAACAGCTTTCAAATTGTAGGGTAATGCCAAATGTGTTTGTTCTGATCAGAATAAGCAGCTATCAGAAGCACTTTATATGCTCCTATTACCAGAGTGGTAACTTTCTGTTAATCAAATCAAATTTACACCAAAATAATCAACATAGCAACACAACACTTCAGACGACACCATTCACACTTTTTGTGAATGTCCTTGACAGATAGGACAGGAACGCATCAGCAGAAATATATTAACTTTACAGTGGAAGATCAATTAGAGGATTATTAGTCACCCATTAAAGCAGCTTATAACGGTACAACAGCTAAATTGCTGATGTGACACCTATAACTTACAGTGCTAGACACACTAAAGATCATGACAGTTTGGCTGAATTACCTTTATTCATCATTGAATGGTCTTGTTTTCATGAATGTCCAGGCAGCCATTTTAGATGACATCTCATGTTTTTCTCTCCCCACAACTGATTCACTTTTTAATTCTGAATAATAAAAATAGTATTGCAGTATAATAGCATCTTGCACCTTCCCTAGAAGTGGTTAACACTCAGAAGATCATAAATACTCCTTTACTACTCAGCAAAAACAAGTGGAGCACAAAGCCCTCTTCCCAAGCCATCCAGACTCCTCTTCGGTATTGAATTAGCACTGAAAGCCGTTTCAGGTCCGGTTAGCAGATATCACTCCATAAAACTTGGGTCATAAGGCAGCATTCTACACTTCTACAAAGGAAAGCACAGCTATACGATTGCCAGTTTATTGCAATTTAGAACTCGGATTCAATGCGTCACCAGCAATGGCTCTTCTAAAGAAAGCCAGCGCACCCCTGGGGGCTGGAAAGGCCAAATTGTCAGGCAATTCCTGTGGCAGCGCTTCATCACTGTTGTGGCATTGATAGAGGGAGTCCACACCAGAGCACACAGGAAACCTAAAGCTACAAAACAGGGGGTGCAGCTCAGCAAATGCTGTGCGGCACAACTGCAAAATCCCCAAATCCCGGGGTCCATCTGACTAAATTTAACTCCGATTTGAAAAAATAAGGCTGTTTAAATGTATATAGAAAGGATTAATCGGCAACGCTTTGATCAATTTATAGTTTTTTAAAATGCAGCCAACCTTTCAAAATATCAGATTTTACAATCTTTGCCTTAATTGAAATGTTTTATCCATAACATTGATATAAAATTATCATTAATGTTTCCCCATGTAGCTGGTGTAAGGACAGCCCTTCCCATGGGCCAAAGCCTAGCCAGCATATCAATCAATAAGGGTTAACAATGCTGTGGCTTGTAATCCTGCAGTGTACCTTGGTGTACCTAACCCTAACCCCTGCCTCTCCCTTGCATATACAACCTACTTTTCAGAAGATTGAGAAGACAGCCTGCGTTGTGCAATGTCTCCATCGTGGTGAGAAAAGGGGGAATGGGGGCTTTGGAGGGTGAAAGAGGGGACTTTGCACCACACATGGCCCTGCATGAAACTTCAAGGATTATCCCAGCTGCAAGGAACACAATTACAGTTCTATTAAGCCATTTTCAAGGGTGAATTCCGGGTCAAAATGAAAGCATTAAGTCTTTCAAACCACTGTACTTTGGCTTGGCTATACATTCTGATTATATAATTGCATTCCACTTTTGTTCTGCAAGCCTCTTAGAATGATTTTTATGATTATCCTCTTATCTTAAACATCTTGCATTTGTGCTTATTTTAATGAGGGTTTCCTTTTAATAGACTTTATGATCATCACCCAGAAGAAGGTGCCCTTTATCAAAAGTACTGCATAAATGTTCATTTGAAAGGAATGGGGACCCTGACAGAAAAGAGCTTGCAGTGCCCACCATGGTCGTGTTATGGCCTGGCTGGCCTGTCTATTTTGGCTCAGGGATGTGGAAAATAGCAGGTCATGTGCTTCCAGGCTTGGAGAAATACAAGCCTCTCTGGTCTGCTAATGGGCCTGTGGCTGTGGGCTGTCAGAGCCAGTCCCACTGATGTTCATGCCAAGAGGCCCAACTTCTTTCCATCTCTGCTTCCAGTGGAAAAAATATGGCTTCATTGGGCCAATGCAGCATGAGCACAGGCAAATTCATGTAGATATGCGTGCACACATGGAAAAACAAACCGGCCTGACTATATTGCATAAACAAAAACACACAGGCACTCACACTGATAGACACACAGACACGTGTAAACACATGCATGTGCACACATACACTGTTTGTGTGTCTGAATGAATCTAGAAAAACAAAAACATTCTACAACTTGGCTGTGAAACGGCACATTCTGAAACCAAGGAAACAGACAATTCTTAGCAAAGAGCTGCATCTTCTAAATGGCTACCTTCAGTGCTCTCAATTCAAACGCGAAAACACAAACCTAACAGAAAAGGGGAGGGAATACTCCCCCCAATAGCCTCCCAGCCCCCAATACCCCTCCATTACCACCCACAAGACATGGCAGAACATTTCAGAGTCCCACAAACTGACCAACATTGATGGGTCAGCTGGAAGCCCCACAGCCAAAAGAAACCCCCCGCAGGGAAAATGGGCACCAGCCTACATGAGCCCCACGCCTCCCAGACTCCCAGCACAGCAAAACAATTTCCTTTTCAATCTGCTACAGAGGGACCGGGCTGTTGTTTGTTGACCTTTGCTTGGTGTTCTCATCAAGCAATCAACTCTCAGCTCTGGCTATAGAAAAATAATACCAACCCCAGTCCTCTATTGTAAATTCAGTGCCTTACAGCAGGACGGGAGGAACTCCCAACCCCTGCTGCCACCGTACGGCACGGATATGCCCAGGCTGCCAGTTCCTGATGCGACTGTAAGAATTTGGCGCCTCTGCATGTTGGCCGTGCATTGCATTCTGCAGGCTCCTGCTGAACGGCTGAATCAATGTTTATTATTCTACGGGGAGAAATGACTACTCTTTGAAGCATATTTTGTTGAAAAAAAATTATATATTGTAAACTTTCAAACAAGATGAACATTGTCAGGTTAAAACACTAAGTAGTATTGAGATGATTTTAATTACAACATATATTTATACTGCACCAAGTTGCAATTTGTCATATAAATCCATGACATGGCATCATAATTTAGACAAGTTTCCATGCACTAATGCTTTAAATAGTTACTAAATTGCAGCCTGTAACAGGTGTTGAAAAAAGGTGTTTTATAAAAAAATATTTAATTCAAGCGGTGGTCATTCTAATTTGCCTTATGATCAAAGCGTGGGAGTCCTTTTCAACAGCATGGCGTGTCAATTAAAATCGGTTAACACAGACTTAAAATTAGACAATACCAGCCCACGTGTTCTGGCCAGGTAGGATGGGACCTGGGAAAGGATCCCAGATAAATAATAAGTCTCAGATCCCACGACTGTCACAACATCTCAGAATCTGGTCAGTCTTGCATTATGGGCCAAAACAATGAGAACAGACAATGTTCTGCACCATAATGACAGAATCAGTGTTAAGACATTGTTCTAAATTTATCTCATAGTAAGACAACAGCAGGGAACAGGTGTAGGTACGGGAATCAGGGCTCCAGATTACTAAATCAGAACCTCAGCTGTAGCTCTTGGCTAGCATAACACAGCACGTACAGTACAAGACATCGAAGTCTCACCTTGGTGAAAATTTCTAATCTGCCGAATGTAAGGACAGGATTTGAAAACGAACTAGAGAAAGACTTATTTTTATTACTCTCACCGCCGAAAACATGATGGATGGCGAACGCGCGAGGCAGGTGAACAGCGGTGGTCTCGGACAGGCACTTCCTCCTTCTCTGCATACTGACGGGGCCGCCGCCACAGCGGGAGGCGGCTGGCGCTGCACGCACAGTGGCAGCGGTGCAAGCTCTTTTCCGCCCAGGGCCCCGCAGGGGAACGGGTGGGTGGTAGCGGCTTATCTGCCAGAGCAGCTGGAGCGCACCGCGCCACCCGCAGTGAGCGATGGCGGCCGAGGCGGCTTAGACCGGGAGAGAGGCTACGACGGGGGAGCAGGGCTACGGGCCCGCGTGCTCGCACATTCGCTGCCTCATAAAAGACATGTAATTAACATCTACTGTTGGCAGGGACGTGATATTAACATGTATGAACACACTCCGCAGGAGATCAAAGTCCAAACGAATGGACCATGTCATTTATGGAGCAGGGTGGGCCAGCTGCCACCATGCTGGTGTCTGTGGGTCTGCCGGGGTGAATCACAGGCAACTGGGACAGCTGTTCAGGTATTAATTTGGGACTCACGGGGTACTGAATCCCAGCCACAACGGTCAGTTGACAGACCACTGGTGCCAGAGTGGTTGTGGGTTTAAATCCTGACAGTACTAGTCAGTTGTTAGGGCACAATCCTGGTGCCACTGCGGTTGTGATGATCGTCTGCATTAACAGTCAGATGTCATCGCATGCCAGTTGTGTCTGTGTGGTTAAGTGGTTGAATGCTGTTATACAGTTATAAATCATACAGTTAAACAGCCAGGACTCTGATGACTGTGTGATTGTGGGTTTTGGGGTTGACCCCCGTTGTGGTTCATTGTGGTTCCTGAGTGGCTCCCAAGCAGAATTTCGGAGTCACTTCTCTTTACATAAAATGGTGTAAACATGTAGAGCCAGAGATGCATGTACAGGCCTCAAAGACACACTGAGAATATCTTTGCAACAAGAAGCATACGATTTCAACTCCCTGAGCAAGAAATCAACAAAAGGTATAGGCTAGATTAAGCCGACATGCAATTATAAAGCTCAGTCTCTGTCAGGAAAAATATTGGCTAAAGTCATGGAGAAATCATGGCAAAGATGTTAAAAATTATGGAAAACTGAAAAAGAGGCAGAAATCACAGAGTTTAAAAAATATTAATTCATTAAATTAACCAACAAATTTTAGGTGCAGCAGTTGGCAAAAACTTGAAATAGGGTGCACAACTGTAGCGACAGTAACAAGTGCTTGAAGTTTCAAAAGAATCAGTGGGCAGTTGTCACTAGTAAAAATATGGGTAAATGCAGTGATAGGCTGGTGCATGTTATTGCTTTTGTCAATCACAGAAAGTGCCTGCTTCTGCCTTTAACAGAACACGTTAGAATGTCTGAATTAACACTGATAGAACTGGCATGCTCAAATTACATTACTAAAGAAATAAAAAACAGGGTAACTGTGTTTGTTTTTATTTCTTTAAAGTTAGATTTGGTACATGCTGTAGCCTACATTGTGAGATTGAGTCTTTGAAGAAGCACCTGTAATAGCCTGTAGATACAGGACAAGAAACGCTCAGCATCAAGACTGACATAGGTTGTCAAACATTTAATTGTAATAATGGACTGCAGGCAGCGTTATAGTTACCAGTCAGAACTGCACTAAAAATGGGGAAAGACAGAACTTACAAAAAAGAGAGACAAAAATCATGGAAACACTGCCACTTGCAACTTGTGTGACAAACACCCGGCCATAGACATAATTACTCTTCTGGGAGAAATAAAATATGACCTAGAACCTCCCACAGGACGTTCCCAACCTGGCAAGAAGCTCCTTGCAACATCACGCTCTCTCGCATCTGGATCATTTCAATCGTCAATTGCCACCACAGCTGGAATATCAAAGTCCGCAATTTCTCCTGAAATTTATCTGTAGTGCTGGATATGCTCTTATGTCGCACAAGATCACATCGCACATCAATTTTCCCCCACATCCAATCAAGATATTCAAACGCACTGAACAGGAGTTTTTATAACTGTGCCTTTTAAGCTCTGCTTCTTTCACAAAATATGATTAGTAGGCAGTCCCGTTCACTGATTGCGTAATTAGCTGTGGCCTTAGTAAATAAGACATTAATTTCTCACAGACCGCTGCACCTTGACAGGCTGCCTTTTGCATTGCCAGTTTTATGTACTGTACATACATCTGGCTCATAGAAAGTTCAAATGTAAATGGCATCATTCAACGGCATTCTCTCAAATACCAAATATAAGTAGTGAAACAATGCAATCTCTTTGCTTTATATAAGACTGATGGGGTTCTACAATAATAAAACAATATATAGTACATAATGTATGCAATTTTTACCCAACCATTCAGTACAGAAGATATGGAAAAGGGGTATGTAACCAATGGAGGTTAAAAGTGGTTTTTGAGCTGTAAAGTCATCACTAGTCATGGTTTGTGGCATGATTTTCTGTGCAGAGAATTTCTCCGTTCATGTCACTGTGGGTAGCACCCTCTAAAAATATGTGAATTATTATAGGTCAAGAGGCGCTTGACTCCTGGGCACTGATTCAGTGAACAGACACACTGACATCAGTGCTAGTGGAGGAGAGTTAAAAGGAGCTGTAAGTCAGTGTGAATGTGGTAACAGAGAGCAGAGAGAATAGAGTCAGAGGTGAATCTTACCTGTGATGAGTAGTCAGCCACAAACGATGGTAAAGCACATGGAAAGAAAAAGAAAATCATTATCAGACATGTTAACCACAAAGCTGTGTGTTTCTTTATTGGTCATTACAATTCATTGGCAGCGCACATTCCACTCTTCCACTTAGCCGTGCCCTATGACATTATTCACAGCATGCTGATAAAAACTTGAGCAATATGCATATTAGGATATTACCGCCTGCAATTTTAGCCAATTCACACTAATTGAGGAATAACAGCTCATTCCCACAAGACACACTGACCTCACATGAAAGCTTGACCTTTCAGACCAAGATAATTTATGAGGAGCGGCTGACTTGGTCCCCACAGAGAGTTAAATCCCAAATGAGAAAAATAAAACGAGTCTCTGTGTCTGTCTGCTGCCTCGGCAGGTCTTCTCTTTCTGCCATTGTAATGAAATTACAGCCGACCCGCCTGACTGATGAAAGTGCCATGTCCCTTCTACATAAAGGACAGACACTCCCAAATTCTACGATTCATCATCCGTGGACTGATGGCTCCATCTGTCTTCATCTACGCCAGGCCCTCCTTGTCGCGCCTAGGCGACATGCCCCGCCCCCCAACCCCCTGGTTGATTTGTGAGGGGAGTCAGCAATGTCTAATCCCTCCTATCATTTACCACCCACCCCACCCAACGCCATCTTTGGAAAGTGTTTTCTAAAGAGCGCAAGATAACTATAATTTGATTGGATGCGATACAGGGCCTACTACAAACTGCTCAACAGGGAAGGTCCACACAAAAACGGTTCCTCTATTAGGCTGAACGCTGTAGGTTATGTTCTAATGCGATTTGCACACAGGGAACAAAATAGCCTCAGCACAATTGGATCCCCTGCTCCAGCCACCTCTGTCTGAGCAGAGGCTTGACACTGCACAGGTCGGGCGTTCCGCAGGGGTGCCAGTGCCTTCCAGGGGAACCTGTCCTTACGTGCCCTTCTGCAGTGAACCAGACAATCACCAGCCTGGAGGAGCACCCCCAGCTCTACAGCAGCTCACACCTGAGGGTGGCAAGAGTGAAGTGAGAGACAGAGAGAAGAGAAGGGAAGAGGAATGATACAAGAGAAGGAAGGAGACGAGAAAAAGAAAGCGGAAATGGAGGGAGGATGAGAGAGAGACAGAAAGCAAGCGGTGGTAGGAAAACCCACTACCAGATCAAAGATAATTAAAATTTCCCCTTTATTACCCACCAATAATATTTCAACTGAGAGAAAAACAGCTCTTAAAATGTGTTTTTTCTTAAATGACTTATGGCAAAATGGTAGAGGCAGTTGGCACTTCTGTGGTGGCAGCCTATTAAACAAGTCAAGTCTACAGTTTGGCCACAATGCACAAGGGCTGCACTGTGAATAATGCAATGACACAGTCACAGGGGACATCTTATATAACCTTGCAGATACAGTTACTGCCTGTGACCTGTGAGCCAATAATTGTGTTGTGGTGAATATTTCTAATTTAGTGTCCTGCAGTCAGCTCCTGCTACAGTGGACAGAGACCTAAGTACAGGTGTGCAGCCATGACAACACGGACTTCTAATGGGACATGTGACTTTTCCAAAGTAGAGTCATGTGGCATAAGAGGCATAATTTGAAAACAGAAGCAAGGAATGGGGGATATGGTGACCTGATTGATTCCACTCATTAACCTTGCACAGGCCTTGAGAGAGATGGTAGAAGAAATGGGGAGGGACCCATTTAATCAGGACCTCCGTTGACCGGCTGCACATTTGAAACATGGAGCACACAGACACCTGGCAAACAGATGGGTGGATGGACTGTAGGGACTGGGCCGTCACCTAGAAGCATAAGGATACTGTATTTTGCAGGACTCGCTGGACTACAAGATAATAAAGAATGATTTAACGACGTTTCCAACGGTTAATAATAGCAATCCGGCCATAAATAAAGGAAAACGATCATCTCACAGACAACAAAATATGTGGCTCACTCTGGCTACATCTGCTCTCTGAAAATGGGGACTGAGGTGAAGCCATTTCCATTTCTGCTGCAGCTCCAACGCTGACCTGATGTCCTTCTGAGAGTTGTCCTACTTTAGGCAGCGACACTGCATGACATCCATCTCTCACAGGCTGATGCCACCTCGCTGCCTGCCA
Organism: Anguilla rostrata; assembly: GCF_018555375.3. NCBI lineage: Eukaryota > Metazoa > Chordata > Actinopteri > Anguilliformes > Anguillidae > Anguilla > Anguilla rostrata. Next base: position 67,548,783 of record NC_057933.1, on the reverse strand, counting down.
GACTCATTTTCCCCAGCTATTGTTCGGTCCTCTGATTGAGCGCAGAGCGGCCGGCACTTTCAGACCCAGCACCTGCCCGCTCCAGTCATATGTGGACCCGAGCTCGGCCAAAGTGTCAAAACAACAGCACACAGGGGGCCTAATTTGCTGGATACACATGAGATGACAGAGATACATCAAGAGACTGAGGAAATAATGTTCCTTAATACTTGTGAAAATCTTGTCTATGGAGGGCCATAGGTGTAACATCTGTGCAGAGGTTGAGACCCTATGAGTCCCTGAGGAAACTGGACTTTAGTCTACAAGCACTGCATGCCCACCCATTGCTTGTAGAATACTCCCTGTGAGGTAAAACTGAGAGCCCCATGAACAGGGAGTGATATCATTATAAGATCTGTAAATCACTGGGAAGTGACTTTTCTTGATTTCAGCACACCAATCTCTTAACTTCAGCTCAGCTTTCTTTTTTTTTTTTGGTAATTGGACTGCATTTATATAGCGCTTTTATCAGAATCAGAATCAGAATCAGAATCAGAATCGAATTTATTGCCAAGTACATTTACACATACGAGGAATTTGCTTTGGTCAACACACCGAGGCAGCCATCTGCGCAGCAAAGCGCTTACATGATGCTCATTCCCCAGAGCAGTTACGGGTTAGGTGTCTTGCTCAGGGACATTTCGACACACCAGGGCGGGGATCGAACCGGCAACCCTCCGACTGCCAGACAACCGCTCTTACCTCCTGAGCTATGTGGCCACATAGGATTAAATCCAAGTTGAGTTTGTTGCTGTCTTCAGCGGAGTTTTCCTCAAGGTGACACTGTCCATCTGTGCTCTCAAGGTCTAAAGAATGAGCAGTGTTGTTTGGACAAGATGTAGAACACCCCGTGGTGTCATCCCAAGGCTATAGATTTCTGGTCTCTACTAGAGAGTAAGGACATAATGCAGAACCAGGCCATAATGAGGCGAAGGAAAGGGCATTGCCAAACACATTCAGGGAACCCTGACAACCGACTGCAGGGTGTAGTGCGAGTCCTCTGGCCACGCTACAGGGCCCGTGCTCTCTGAGAGGAGAAAGGGAAGGGCATTGCTGAAAATCTTTAGACTCAGAAGAAAGTGACCGCAGCAATGGCTTTAAAGCATGCCTTTTTTGTCAGCTTAATACTAAATTTAATTTGTCACTGAAAAACAAACGTGCCATTATATTGAGCACCACTATAGAAAGGTACAGGAGTTGTGAGTGACTTTTTCCTTGTCAATCTTTGCGCCTTCTGGACTGCCAAGTACTTTTTCTCCTCACTGCCTGCAGGGAAAATTACTTAAAATGCCAAAATCAGGACTTATTTGAAGTTCATGAATTATAATTGCGTAAGATTTTTGGATTTCAAAATGGAGAAGCAGAAAGTTGGTAAAATAATCATGAAAAAAATGCAAATTGATCAGTCAAGGTATTAACATCGGCCTTTTAATGCACTTAAAAATCAGAGCAAGGACAACATTAAAAACAGACTAAAAATTCTTGCCAGATAAGAAATGTTCTCAGGCCTTTTTATCAGATGCATATTTATGTTTTAAAAGTCTATGTGAATAGCACACTGTGTGCTGTCCTCACTCCACTCCCTCGTGGGGCCTTCCAAACCAGGGGCTTCTGAACAACCGGGGAAAACTGCACCGCAAAACCGATTTATAACCGCACTTGTGCACCCTTCCCTATTCAACCCTTCCGTCTCTCCAGCTCCGTTCCACAGTTTACCCTGTGATGTATGGCTTCATTTCAAGCTGCCTTTTGCCAAAATGCGATTATAACCTGTGCAATTGTGCGCAAACAAGCTTGAGCTGGCAGGAAAAAAGGCTTTTCCTTTGCCAAGCCCTGGAGTATCAAGCCCTTTCCTACACTACACATCCCAAAATCTACATGTTACTCAGGATGATCTATTTACAGGGGCAGTGAACTTCACATGGCCCTGCTAAGATTAACTGTACATACCTATAGGACAGAGTAGATGGGAATCATTGGTAATCGGAACTGACACATTCTGGCATGCGGGTGAGCACTGTATTCACTGGCTTTTCAAAATGGCAGGCCTTGTTATTTGGCCATCCTGGTTTCAGGGCAGAAATAGGGGGGGAACTACACACACTGACATGAATACAGTGGTTGAGTACACTTGCCTCACTGCAACTGCATTGCTGGTGTTGACCCCCATTAAAAAGCAAAACACTGAATAAAATTACGGGAAAACACTCTTTTTGCACAACACAGACAACAGTGTAAACCAGTCAACACAGTGGAAATACAGGAAATAACATGAGGGGAAGACTTGCAAACCAGCCTGTGTCCTTGTATATCGGACTGGTGTGAATGACCCTTCCAAGCTTCCCAAAGCACTTACCAGAATGTCCCTGGGTAAGCTTAAATTCATACTACTATAGTTCCATGTCAACTTAAGTTAAACAGGTCCTGAATGCTGCTCAAAACCTGTTTGTGGGAAGCTTTTTTACTGCCTATTCTCACAGTAGACAAATGGAAAAAAACAGCAGATGTATGTCATAATGCTTTACTCAATTAGGTGGAAACATGACGTTGAGTCCACACTGCCATGCTCAGAGCTTCTGCACTTCCCAGGGGCCTGTGGCTCTTCACGGTGCACAACTCATTACCAACTCTTTCCAGTGAAACCATTCAGATGTGACAGCAAATGTCCTTTCACAGTCCATCAGAGACAGCAAACCATTGACCACAATGAGCAAATGTCAACGCAGACTGACAAAACAGGCAATCAGGACATTCTTTCTGTCATTCTGATTAAAGCAGACTCTCTCACAGCACTGTCTGTGGAGATTGGGAAATGATGGACATGTGCATGCGTGTCTCATGGATTTTCACAGGTTTGGTCCAGGCCACTCCCCTGCAGAGGTGAAAATTCAGCTTTTGATTTTCTATTGATGTGGGCGGTTGAGGAACAACCCATGTGCATCACCACTGTAATTGCTCTGGAAACCTAACCCATACCCGTTTAGGGAAAGGCACCGTAACTCACGAAAAGAAACTAAATGCAACTGTTTGGGTTAAAAAATAAAAATAAAAAAATTTAAAAAAAGTTAGAAAATGCATGCAATTTCTGTAGCTGAAACATTTACAAGCCATCATTTGGCACATTTCACCGCGGCTGCTTTAACAAGATGCGCTAAAGCGCAAGAAAAGCCCCCACCCAGATGGCTTCAAAGGCTAACGGAGATGCAATACATCACTTCTGATCTTTTAGCCACCGGAGTGGAACTCGTGAAGCAAAATCTCCCTCCGGTGTGTCGGCACAATCTAAGCAGACATCAGAGAGAGGTGGTCTGCAGGTTTCAAATATTATACGTGTGGAGATCAGATCTCGCAAACTGTGCCAGACACCAAAAACAAGTTTTCTTTTTTTTGGAGGGAAAGGCATGGTGGGCCTCACAGTGCAGCCGTGGTCTCCAGAGCTGTGTCTCCATAAACCCTTGTTTGCCTCCATCCTGACTCTGGCAGAGAGGAGCGTGGGAACTGTTTTCCTACTGTTAGGGAAGGTGGCGGCTTGACCCCAAATATTGAGCGAAATATTTATCACAGACCCATAATGTTTCCGTGGCAATCAGCCAGAGGGTGTTCGCTCTGAAAGGAACAAAACATCAAAACACTTTGCCTGCTAAGAGATACAATTTTTTTTCCCCCTTGATGAATTCCAAAGGCAGCTAGTGTATTTCTTTAAACAAAACAAAAAAAAAACCCAGTCGGCAGTGTCGAAGTTTCTAAAAAGGCAAAAGTATTTTCCTGGATGGCACGCTTTCCCTTCTTTCGGTTCCCACTGCTCCGCTTGCTTTGAAAACACAACCGAGCGGCACAGCACAGGTCGGATCACGGAGAGCTCCCGTTCACAGCGGCGCAAATGCACTGTTGACAGCCCGTACGCCATCATTACCCAGATGAGCATCAATCACCCCGTGTCATCGCTCAAGTGCATCCCCTCGTGTCAGGTGTCCTTTCAAAAGCAGTCGCTACGCCATGCCCTTCTCCAGGATGGGATGTAAACACTAAACATGCCGGTAATGCCGGCGTTGTTGGGCCTGGGACCCCTGAAAGGGATGGAAGCGAGGTGGAGCTGACACTGGCAGTTTGAATATCAAAACAAAATATAAAGCAGTGATTAAAAGCCACTTTGAGGGAGCATGGTTGAAATGCCAATTAGACCTTCAGAGTTGGAGATCAGACAGCCAGCAGGGACAGGGTTGAAGAAATTCTGGGCTGGGCCCGTCACACAGGTCACGCCGTCAAGGAAAATCAATACGGCTTACAAAGCAGAGCCCAGACCCTTTCTTCACCCAACCCCAAGCCATTAAAAAGAGCAAAGGAGGCAGCAGATCCTGCTCATTATATTATTACATGATAGAAAAAGATATTGTTCCAAATCAACAACACAATGTGAACAAGAACTTGTGGCTGCCAAAATGACCAGACGGGCAGATCTGAGCAGACAGGACGAGGATCGATGGGGATTCTATAAACAATCAGATTCTGAGAAAGGGCTATTGTGGGTCTCCTGCGCTCTGCAGTGATTACACCAGCAGCTATCTCTGTCTTCATTTGGAAGCAGCTTGTTCTATGAGATGCTAAATTAAGAAGCTGAAAGGTTGTCACTCCTCGCCTTTTATGTAGCCTGAAACAAAGCCTGATATTCAAATATTCCCATTATGCAGCCCCAGAGTGCCCAGCCCAGCCCTGCCCAGCCACTCCTGATTGATCCCACATTACTTATTTATGCGGCCAAAATTAATGTTGAATGTTGAATATGAAAGAAAGGGGGTGAGGAGGGCAGGGCACAGTGCTGGTGCTGAGTTTTGATCACCAGCCCAGAGCCACAGGGGATCCCTGGTTCGGTACTGAAATACAGCAGCATTGACGTTTGCCAATGAGACACGATTGCCCCAGGAGCTCTGCAGAATTTAGGAGTGCATGTAGCACAAATCATCCGCGGTGCAACACTGCACCTCCTAACAAACAGGCCTTGGTCCCCTCACCAAAACAAGAATCCAATAATGCAACCCAACACTGTGCATTCATAATTTAAAGGAATACCTGGAGGGGAGATGATACAGTAACTATACATAGGTGATGTTTATTCGGGATGCTTACGGAAGTTAATTAAGAGGTTCATTGAAAAGATAAGCATTTTAGGAAGGCGATTGAACCCTCTTGAGGCAGACGTGATTTGCTCTGCAACAGATACGCCGTGTTTATGTACTGCAAGCTTGGTTCAAATAAGGAAGCTCCAAGGTTATTTTGTAATCTCCCCTCCATCCCCGCTCTGAGATGCTTGACTTAGTTTATCAAAGATAAAATGAAATAGAACACGGACAGTGAGATATTACAATAAATAAATAAATAAATAAATAAATAAATAATCACAGCTTTTTTTCTTATTATTACTTGGGAATTTTGGCAACTAACCTAACAACGGAAATAAACTTATGCTTACACTGAAGATGGTGTCTGAGGGAAAATGGCCATAGGGGCAGTTTGTTTGTCTAAAACATTTTTTCCCAAGATCTAAGGGATGCAGAGGCACTGGGGATTGGCTGTTTGGCTGGCCGTTATCTCCAACAAACGGCCGGACGGGAGATTAATTAGGGTCCCTGAAAGCACCAAGACCTTCTACCCAGCATTCCCTGTTTACTCTGTCCCACAGCGCTGGTGACTCGGGTCTGTGTGTGTGGGGGGGGGGTGGGGGGGGGTGGGCTGCGCATCACATCACGAGCGTAATACCCAACAGGGCGGCTGGCTTTGAAAGGATGAATTGAGTGCTTACTGTTGATTCGCTATTTAAAGTCCAATTTTACTCAGACTACTTTAGATCAGTAGGCTGGTGAAATGTTAGGATTCTAGGCTTTTGTGTTGCTCTGATTCCGCCAGGGTTTAGTCAGGGTAAATCTGGCAGCAGCTGCAGACAAACAATTGATCATACTTGGACTGTGTTTTGATGCTGTCGCCACAATGTCATGTTGAAAGCTTCTGGTCTAAACACAATTGGTTTCACCATTTTTTTTTTGTCCCACTTCATGTGATTCATCAAATGCAAGTGCTAAATTTTTTAAATCATCAACCGTTTTTATGGGGGAAAAATGCTCCCGGAACATTCTACCACCAACTGCCCTGCACGGTATTAATAATGTCTTAAATGATTCATTGCAATCGAAACTGTCACTAAATGTCAAGCCAATCCTGGGAAACACTGCATGACTTCTTAAAGAAAAGGAAGCCTTCGAGTGAAAGCCGATCTCCAGCTTATGCGCTCCTACACACATCGCAGTATTACCATTTGAAAGGGCGGAGCATGGGGATGCTGTGAGAAAGAGAGTAAAGGCAACAGTGTGCTGAACTTGGCACATCCGCAGGATCCAGTTCCTGCACAGGACACTCCTCTCACTCTGCGCTCCAAATCTGGGCTCCGATAAACTCCGTCTGATCCGACATTTTCACAGCTGCAGTGCATGCATACGCATGCGTACGTAGCCTGTGGGACTGTCAGCCCCTGCAAGGCATGTTACCATTAACAAAAGAGAAAGCCACAAACCCTCCCGGGTTTACAGCACGATAGAGCAACGAGAAATGCAATAAACTGCTACGAGTTACGGTATTCTGGTATGTCCTTTACTGCATTACAATAAGTGAAGGTTAATGTCATTGTCCTCAAGCAAAAACACTCAGACGGGGCAGGCTGTTTCATATTCATTCTCAAATGAAATTGCACTTGAGGCCATTCTTTGTCCCCCTGCCATTCAGATCCGTGTGGCTCAGTCCTCAGCTTTGTGTCCCGGATGTGTGAAGTGTTTTCAGAGAGAGGCAAAAACGACCAGGGCAACCCCTTCTAATGAATGATACTGATTATTCTGCCTCTTCAGCTTCTCTCTCCACTCACTGTGCGTGTGTGCGTGTGTGAGTGTGTGTGTGTGGGCGTGTGTGCGTGAGAGAAAGAGAGTACGGAGCGGGGCAGTGGTAGCTGCCAAAGTATGTGCATGCACGTGCGTGCGTGTGTGCATGTATGTGGAACGGGGGAACGGCAGCGGGTGGAGATACAGGTTTCCACATGTTCTCGTCTCGTGTCCGTTTACTGTCTGCGTGAAATGTCTGTTCTTGCCACAGGGCATGTTGCACAAGTTGACACATGAATCTGCTGCCGCTGTTTCTCCCTCCCACTTTGGCAGTCGGTAGAATACTCACCTTCAACAGACACACGCTCTCACCCGTTGGACTGGCTATTCCATGACAAACCGCAGGACAAACAACAATACGCCCTCGCTCCCACCCCGCCCCCCCCCGCCCCCCCATCCTTCCCGACTACAGCAGAGATTGCACTAATTGCTCATTGGGTCTTTAAACATATGCCGTGGAAATGGGGCTGGTGGGCTGTTATTTGTTCCCACACTTAAAATACACTTCTGTGCTTCACGTTTAAAGCAGAGAACACGGAATGCACTGCCAGAACATTGCTGGTTTGCATAACAGGTGGCTTCTGAAAATAAAAAAGGTTCCGTGTGGGCAGTGGAATGGACTTTCACAAACGAAACTGCATGAGAAAAACAAAATGCAAACTAACACCTAGCACTGGAATTCCCTGCACATGTCAGGAAGTGCAGGTCGTCGAGGTGAAACAGTATTTCTACAGGAAAGCAAGTGAACTGCTCTTCCCCTGTACCCCAAAGGACAATGATAATAGGAAAACCTGCTGTCTAAGCTAAACGTAATCTAATTTAAAAGCAGACTTGGCCTGAGGCTGGAAGGCAATGGCAGTGTAGTTCAAAGCTATTCTGCCCCTGTGGTGCCAGATTGAAGTTGCCCGAATCCAGGTACCTTTGTAGACCTTTGTAGCGTGGTTGAAAAGGTAACGTGAAAGCAGTGAAAATTTGGTCCTCTGCATGAAGAACGCGACACAGAACGGCCCTTGAAGGGCATGACATTGCCTGTGGTGGGTTCTTTTTAGTTTTGGGCTAGCTCGTTTTAAAACACTTCAGTCAAAGGACCTCAGTCGTGGCGGCATGTGGATTTCACGCACTCGCGTTTCAAAAGGCTGCTTATCCTTTTCTCTCCTGAATCTTAGCTGCTTGTTTCGCAAGTGATCGCCACGGCAATATGGCAAAAATGACTCGGTGAGGCAGGGAAAAAAGGCTATGAGATTGCCTGTAATGATGGGCCCACTGCAGCCTTCTCAGCTGTGGGCGTTTCAGCAGTGGGAAAGGACGGCAGTAATTACAGATAGTGGAGGGGACATGCGGCTGCTTTTGAAGCGAGTGAGCCAAAAGACATGGAACCAGCGTCACTCGCTTGTGTCAAGGACACCATCTGGAGAGTTGTGTGCTTGAAGTCAAGCAAGGTGGATGTGTGTGAGCCCAAACCAAAGATACCAATACTTTTACTTTTATGAGATTGCATTGCTGGAATTGTACAAAGATGTACAAAATGAGCAGACTTTCATGGCTGGTTTGCAAACAGATGCCAAAAAATTTTATGAAACATAGCTGTTCCTAGTTTTTGTTATAACCAAGCACTGCCACACAGTATAATCGATTGTGAAGCAAGAACATGAAAATATAATGATAAAATGGTCCTAATGGTGAAATGCCAAGTACGTTCAGTACATCTTCGTCTGCATTCACTAAGCTTAATAACTAATCCAGTCTGTAGCATACCCCATCTAAATGCGTGGACAGTCATACAAAACATCTATTATAAAGACAGACTGAAGCAGTTTAACAGGCCTTACCCTTTAGAGTGACGATATCAAGCAGAGGAGCTCAGAATAAATGGGTCAGAATAAATGGGATGGAAAAGCAGGAACAAGGTGGAGAACAGGCTCAACATATCAGTCTGGGAAATTCAATTTTAAGAAAGAAAAAAAGACTGGAAACTTTTTGAAGGGAGGGAGGTTAAGATAGTAGAACAAGACAGTTTGACTGAGAGCTTTGGAGAAATTAAGAGAGAGAGAGAGAGATGAGATGATGAAAGACGAAATCCAAGGGGACATTATTATTATTATTATTATTATTACATTCATTCATCCTCTGCTTTGAGCAGCAACATTCTCTGAATAAATTTTAAATTAACTGAATTACATTATAATTGTTCAATATATATATCAGTATATAAAAATCACAATTGGATTCAACAGGTGATGCTTCAGTTGCGTACTCCTGATTAACCTACAGTACGCTTAAGTGCAATTGAATGTAAATTCCATAAAACATGTAAATGAAGTCTGCTATTAATAGGGCACAGAAGTCATAGCTTAGGCCTTCTTTTCTACGGCTGACTACGATTTATCAGAACATTTGGCACATGGCGCACTTTGGAGAGAGCGCATCTTCAAAGACCGGGCTGGTTTGTTTGCTGAGGATGACGAATGGCTTGTGAGTCGGTTCGGACTGCCCAGACACTTCCTTCTGAGTCTGTGCAAAGATAGGGAGAACATAGCGCTGTCGTCCCTTTGGGGTAATTCCAGACAGCAACGTCACTGCTATAATGTGGCCAGTGTGTTAATCAAGCATAGACAACTGGGCCAAGCTCTGACAGCCCCCTCTGGCTGATCTGCTTTGTTTGTGTGCTAGGATTTGCTTCTTTGCCTCCAGTTTCGTATCAAAGCCCTTTCGTTTTACCTGTTGCATAGTATGCGGAACTTGAGACACACAGTTTACAACGACAGCTATATCTTGCCAGGCCTTAGTCTTCCCCAGCCCTGACACTCCACTGCTTACACTACTGAATAAAATATATTCTTTGGCTTGTACTTCCATTAACAGCACTTCAATATCCACTTCAGAAAAGTTTTTTTCTTTTGTCTCGACTATCTATTTCCCTCAGTTTCCTGCAATGGAATTCCACGGCCCATAAACGGTATGGGGCATCAATTTACACTAATCAGAAGTTCCGCGAACGCGCTTGTCATTTACGATTGATTGGTATTTATCAATATAGGTGGATACGAAAGAAAGATGCGTCTACGCACGTTTGATAAATCTGGTGGAATCATTTCAGTTCCGTTTTCCGATTACGTGTAAATTCACACGCGGTTTTAACAAAAATATTGATAAATGAGGCCCAGATGGTGAAAAAAGGACACTTCCCTGCTTGCAGCTTTCATGTCTGGGCGGTAAATCACATGGGGGCATTACCTTTCCCCCCCCCTTCAGCCGCCTATGCCTGTCCACTCTCATTTTCTGCCTCTTATGTCATACAAGCGCCAATTAGACCAGCTCTAACCCTCTCCCGGGCTGGAACTGGCAGAGTCAAAGTGTGTGCGCGTGTGTTTGAGTGTGTGTGTGTGTGTTTGAGAGAGAGGGCGGAGGATGACAAGGTTGAGAGATGGCAGATTGCTTGGGGAGGGAGATGGCGGTATTGTATCTGGCCAGTTTGAAATGAGATATTGAGTGGATATGGGCGTGTCAATGAAGAGAAATGATGATTAACATCTCTCGCTGGCATGCGCGCCGAGGTAGCGGCATGGGCCGCCCAACGCTATTGAGCAGCAGGGGACCTGGGAATGGGAGATTTAGTGGCCGTGTCCATCTGCAGTGGCCTCCATGGAGGGGTTATTTATCACTTAGGGGTGGGGGCATCCATCTCGCCGCGGTGCGCGACCTCCTGACTGCACAGACAAGCTCAATTGGCCGGTACATGGCCAGCCACAAAGGCTCCATTTGTACAACAATCACATCCACTTCAGCATGCCACAGCTGCAGGCCCTGCCATCGTCTGGATGTACTCAATGTCCTTGAAAAACAACTTAATTAACCTTAAATGGAAATGTTGCGGGAGACCACGAACACTTCTGGAGCAGACTGGGGGAGAACTGGGAGAATTATTTTCTGGCACTTCACAGCAACTGAAAACCCACCACTTTAATGAACCCCAATACACTTACATATACTTTACGTGATATCTAAGTCGGTAATTACAAGCAGCTGTTAGTAGGTATAACTTTGCTCATAACTGCAATGAATTATATTAATACAGTAATTTTGGAAATGTGGTCCCCGTAGAATTCCAATAACTAATGACATAAAATAGAAAAGTAATTACAGCGCAATGTTGTGCTCAGCTTAACACACAGCATGTGTTTTACAGAAAAAAACTCAAGAGCTTAACAGTATAACCTCATTATCTAGCAACTTTTGGTTCCCTTTTTTTGCCACTACATTGTTTTCGAAAACACATTCTGAATTTGTTTTCCAAAAAAGAAAAACAAGCCAAGTCAAAAACACATAGAGAGGACAGCAGACAGCGTTAACAGAATACATAAATAGAGGACAGCTGTTCAAAAGTGGACACAATTTCTACCCTCTCTTTGGCAGGAGAGTGTGTGGATGCTAGGAGGTATGGAGGTGGGGGGGATTCAGGAGGATAAGCGGGTGATGTTTAAGAGGGGGAACATATTTGGCAAATCTAATCGGCTGCAGTGGCCTCGACTCAGCCCACCTCTGTCCTGTGACAAGTAGCAGGGAACAAAATCCACCAAAACAACACTGCTCAGTCAGTCGCACAAAACTGCCAAGCCCTGTCAACCGTGTTCGAATGGACTGGTTTTTCCACATAACGAACAACTGTGTGCGCATGTGGCAACCTATCCTTGCCCTGAAATCTTCCCTTTTTCACTCCAAAGACAATATACACCTATTATTAGTGATTTGTTACTGACCCTTCTATTGGAGCTGGTGTAGACATAGGTATAGCACACCAACAGCCAGTGACAGAATAACTCTTGTTTCAAGTCTATTCTTCCCCCACCTATGAGTCTACCAATTCATTTAACATGCCCCAAAATGTAGAGTAGCCAATTTAAAGGAACAATTGCCTAGAATTACCCCAGAAGTGCATAATTTCTACTGGAAAAAGTTCCTGTGGAAATGCATCAACCTGCAAACAGACACTGATACCCATTCAAACATCAAAAACTGGAACACATTTTTTTTTTATTCTAAATAATAGAAAATAGAGGGTAGATTTTATAACCAAGATGTAAATATACACTCATGTAAAAAAAATACAAATACTATGCCAGGAAGCTTTCATTTCAACATTCAGTTCTTGAAGCTTCCATTTACTGCAGAAGTTAGACATTGCTAACTGTTAGAAGAAAAACTGGATCTGATACTTTAAAAATGCCCCACCTCCACCCCCCGCCCATTTTCTCATTCTATGGAGTCAAACAGGCTACAAAATATGAGCGCATTTCTTCTCAGCCCAGTTAAAGATTAATCCAGAATCCAGGGAGTCCACTTCCTCTAATTAAGCAGCAGTGCGGATACTGGCCTATGTTTCCGCTAAATAAATGAGTAGGCAAGTGCCTTGAGATCAGAAATAATGACTCGTTTGCCATAATCAGTCTTTTATTCTAATCAAGGGTTTAAATGAACAAGTCCTCTCTACCACACAAACAACAAAGTGCTTGATTAAATTAAATAAATAACACAAGAAGAACAAACAAAGGGATGTGAAAATAAGTGAAAAGGCTTGAATTCCACTTTCTGAAATTAGAATGCTGCATGAGGACACCACCAATTGTTCTTTAAAATAAATTGCCTAGCCATAGAGGCTCAAGAACTGCTCGTGCTAGTCAGTATCTTCACTTTTCTCTTTCCATCAGTTCATATTTAGCAGTTATTATATTCCACAAACCACATTCTAGTCACATTCTATTTTGTGCTTGGCTGATGTGACGTATGACAGACCATAAAATGAGTTTAACCCCTTACATTAACCCAAACTGGACATTAATCCAAAGTCAATTTTTAAAGCTCTTAAGACCACATGACATTTACAATTTCTGACCACTTATGCGACTCATAGTTTATGAGAAGCATGCTATGCAAAAATAAAAATGACACATGTGACACATTAACAATATCGCACTCAAACCACCGACTAGATCAACATAATTAATACCTTTCATCCACAACTCCTTTCCAAGTGGGATGTTGGTCATTTTTCACAATGTGAAATGGAGTATGCCTACACCCAGTCAAGAAAATGGCACAAGGTCTGTTTGCCTCAGGCAAGTTGTGCAAGAAGCATAATTTTGGCAAATAAATGAGGCATCAAGTAAGTTTTCCAATGGGGTTATCTCAAAGCATTTCGGCACATATGTCAAACTGCTTAACTTCATGTTACGTGTTGCAACTGAAACTGACATTGTAGTATCACCTCATACACTTTCTAACGGTAACAACCCAGGGGGATATTAACTGTTCAAAAACACCTGGTGAGTGCTTGGCACTTCCAACAAAACATTTAGCATGTGCACTGTACTATATTATTAACACACACACTTTATATATATATATACATACATATACGGTATACTGGCATATGAAAATAAGACGCGCTCAACAACAGTACACCTTGCAAAATATAATTCAGGAAACACCTTCATGGTTAGAACTTTGGAAGGCTGTCAAAAAGCTAGCTAACTGCTTTCTAGAACCCTAATCACAGGTGAACATCAAGGTCTTATTGTTCTTAATAACATAAATGCATCTAGCGGAAACTACTGCAGAAATTACATGGCTTGAACAAGTGACACTCATGCAATACACTGCTATATAGTGTAGCATCTTCACAGCAGTTTGATGATGGGGGCAGTTAAAGATGTATTCTATAACCAAACAAAGGATTTCTGCTTTCTAGATATATTCACTCTTATTGTGGTTACTTGGCACAAATCTGGGAGCCCAAAGGTTGAAGTATGTATGAAATTTATGTGAAAAAATTCAAATAAAATAACAGGAACATTTTCAGTATCATTTAAGTGAATTCCAAGGAAGAATGGAATAAAACCAAATAAACAAACCAAATAACCCAAGCCCAACTATTTAACTTCTAGCAGTGGTTTTGCAAGCATAGCATTAAACAATACAAACATTTCCACAAATCGTTGGAGAGAGTGTTGAAGGATGTGCATGCTCTAGGTTTTTCATGGAAGCACAGCAGGCCCAATGCAAACTAGTGGTTGGAAACAGTCTCCACAGAAGAGTGTCTTGGATAACATACAACTGGTACTCCAATATACACAGAGCCACTCTACCACACTGTTTCTGCACAGAGAAGGCATGCACATAACTTAGAAGGGGGATGAGAAAGGTTTTGCCGTTTCCCCCTAGTGTTGCAAACTTTCTCCAGTTCTATGAAATAGGTTTGCTGCTAACACAAAATACAGCAAATGTCTAAAACATACCATGTTCTTCAGGAAGAAAAGTGAATGAACGTTCTTTTTAGGTCATCACAGAAAATCTTTATGTTATCAAAGGTTTGGCATTGGCTGACATGAGGCTCTAGTGAAAAGGCTCTAAAATGCACACACTGCACATAGAAGCCAATATGAGATATGCTCTTAATCATCACTGACGCGCTGTCTAGAGTTGCTGTCTACGCCTTCTAAAGCTGGGCATCAAGCTTATGCTATAAAGACATTTAACACATGACTTTTTTAAACAATTATTGACTTCTTTGGGTTGAAGAACAAATCTATGGAAATTAGATTGTAGGAATTCACATTTCAGGAATTTCTAGGAGGTGATATAAATAGAACGTGATTTAGCCCAATCACACAATTTATTTATTTATTTTTATTTTAAAAAAAAAATCAGTTTCATTTTTCCTTACATACTTTTTTTGTTTCCAGTAAACCCATAAATGACGTCACATTCATGGGTGAGAATACACCGCATAAGGGTTTGATTAAACCAGGCCCCACCACAGAAGGCAGAGAGTTCCACAGAAATGCAAGGGGGTGGGATTTCTACATTTTAAAAATACATTTTTCCACCTGTTAAATGCCTATTTAAAGTAAAGGAAATGCTTTAACATGCCAGAAACCCTTGTGCCAGCTTTAATCCAACAAAAGGGGTTTAGTATGCAAACGAAGGGCTAAACCAATCTGCAGCCAGACAGAGGCAGACCTGCTAGAAGATTCTGACAGGCAGAGAACCACTCCTCTTCAAGTTAGACTGTTTTAGTGTTAGTCCTATCCCTGGTTCCCACTCAAGTAGCTAAAAGGTGATAAGATCAAAGGTTCCCCTCACCGCTATGGACACCTGCCAGCCCATAATGTCCCCAGCCTTAAACTCAATTTATCCAAGACAGCCAGCTCTGCCTGTGTGGGAATCCAATGACCCCCAACAATGTGAGGCAGGATTTGTGCATCCCACACGATTCGATGGAAGGTGGTAGTGTTCCTCCATGTGCACATGGAAGTTCCACTCTAGCCTGAGCTGGGATTAACTAACTAACTGAGGGACAACAGAACTATAGTCCTGGCTCCTGGTTCCTCTGAAACCAATTTGTGAAATGGAACTGGAGGAGGCTGCTAATACAGCCAGTGACCTCGTCCCGTTTTAAGTCTTGCTTTGTTATGCTCAAAGTGAATAGAAAAATATTCTCTGGGAGACATGCTTAAAGGACCTTTTCCTGACTAGCTTCTGCGAGGGTTAATGCGCAATAAGTCAAAATGACAATGGCCTCCATTCAATCAACATTTGTCCTTAACTCTGACTCAACTGAATGCAGGTGTTAGGTTTGCTCTTCACAAAAGAAGTCTGAAAAGTTCATTTTGGCAGCCAACTCACCAGATTGCATTTGTACAGACAAGGATGAAAACTTGAATTTAATCATAAGTCGAAGTTAAGGACAAATGTTGACTAAGCCCAGGCCAATATGAAAAAGGCCTGTCAATCATGCCACCGAATATGATGTTAGGATTCAAGACTACTGTATAGTCTGTATCCTAATAAGTACTCCAGCCTGATCATACTGATGTTTCTGTGAGAAGGTGCAAGGATTGGCCTTGTTTGTTGTGTATGCTGACCCATTAAGCATGAGGAAGGCTGGCCCCACTCACCACTGTGAAAAGGAACTGGATGTCTGTTCAGAGGTAATGAGGGTGGGAAAGGCTGACACTAATGGAGGTGATGAACAGCTGGACAATAACATTTACGACACAATAAACAGAAAACAGGATCGCGCCTTATTAGGTGAAAAGGCACGAGTGAGAGCAGCTTTTTTATGACAGAGAACATTAAACTGTCCAAATAGAGTGGTTTTAGATATAGAGGATCATCTGCCACTTACTGTCTCAACAATTACTCAGAACGGATATGCATATTTAAAGCAATGCACTGCTTTTAAAGAAGAAAAATCTCAATTCATTCCATGACTGGTTTCACAGGCTGGCATCAGTGCTTGACATATTCCATTTCTAATGCATGAGCACTAATTGCTAGTTGAATTCTAATAAATAAATAAAAATCTAAATGCAAGCCTATAAAGTGCCCACCAGACTGTTGTGAAACATTTAAACATTTTCTTTCTTTTTTAAAAAACTGAAATCTTATTTCTGAAAACGGCTGTGCAAACTGAACGTGCTCCCCTCACAAACATTCTGTCTTCGGTCGTCAGATTGCACAGTGAAGCCGATCAAAAGGAGAGTTGCAGCACAAAAACAATTGGTCATTCCAAAATGGCAAACAAATAGGAAAACAAGAAGTAGAATTAGTCACCTAATTCAAACAAGTAATTTACCATTTTGAAGGAACGACATTGCAGCGCTTACACGTAAGGTTAATATCCATTGAGAAAAATGAGTCACGCTCCAAAAGCACGGCAGAACATTCTGTCTTTCACTCTTCTAAAACAGATCCTGACACTAAGGTTCTGCTCCGCGCTCCTTGTTAAGCAGGTGTTTTTTAATTGTTTCCTTCCGTCTGTCTGTTTTTGCTGTCAGATGGGGAAACTGAAGATTAGTGTGAGCACACTGAACTGTGGTGACCCGGCACATCCAAGCTAAGCAGCCTTGATAAATCTCCCCTACATCTACCCCAGGGATCACCTCACCCCAATTATGTGCCTGACATCTCCCCATCTCACATTCTCTGCCGCTCTTGCGCTTGCTCCCTTTCTCCCTTTGTCCCTCTCTCCCTTGCACTCTTTCCTCTCACTGTGTCCTCTTCCCTCCCTCATGCTCTTCCTCCCTCTCTTTTTCCATACCTTTACTCCCAGACTGATGCAGACAGAGCACTAGTCAGAACAGTAGAGCTGGCTGCACTCTCACACTCCCTCTTTGCTACAGACATGTACGAAAGTAACGGCAGGTGAAAAGGGAGCGAGGCAAAGTCTGGATATGAACACAATTCCATTCATCTCCCCCTCCTGCTACAGTACATTCATCCAGCAGTTAATTACAAATCAAGTACAGTCACACAACACAGCCAACGTTGTTTTCAAACATCCAATTAAAAAATACATTTTTTGCAAAACTGTGTTCATCTTCATTAGTAGCATACCTCCTGTCTATAATATTACAGTACAAAATCAAAATGCTCATGACTCTGAAAGAATGGCCTATTTAATGATCTGAGGACTGTTCTGATGTTGATTTCACACTGTTGTGTGGTGGTCTCTTCAAATGAAGTAGAAACTCTACTATTGATCCAAACAGTCTAGTTTCACTAATCTACAGATTTAAATGTGCATTCAGGAGGATAAATTGTGGTGACTAATCACAATGAGTCCAGATGAAGGCCAAAGTGATGTGGATGATGATCTGAGCTCTTGTTTACAAAGAGACTCATTAAACTGAGCAGAAGCTCACTTATTTTCTCTGAATCTGCCGAGCTATTAGGGGTATTAGAGGAACCCAGTTTCAATCCTTGACTTTCAAGGTCCCGGTCCTTGTGTTTCAAGTTCACGACCAACCAGCATCTGGGCAACCATCTGTCCCCCTCCGTACCCCCTCCCCCCTCATGACACTGTCAGAATTGCACCTTGGCCCTGTCCTTTACTGTCCAGGATTCTCTCTGCTGAAATCACCAGGGACCATCACACAGAACAGGGCTTGAACTGAAGCCTCCACCTCGACTCGATCATCTCCTGCAAATCCCCTGTGTGCTCTTGTGGAGAAGTAGCAATGCTGAGCAGTCAGCTTCAGAAAATCTGTGGTTCTTACCAAACATAACTGGGACCAGGAAAAAGCACTGCTGACACTCTTCATCTAGACCCCAGACAGTTAGCCTACCTCAAAACGATTACAGACAAGAAGTCAGCCTGGTTACGCAGCAAAAACCAAAAAATATTATCTTAACAAGCCATTTTAGCACTTAAGAATCTTATATCTATTACTTTTTGCCTAAATAAGACAAAACAAAAATTCCACTGGGGTGAGACAATTTCACTGGTCAAGCAAAAAAAGAAATAAGATTTTTTAAAGCACACAAATTCCCTGCCCTCTTCCTGGAGCTGCAATCAAATGCATCATCTTATAAAAAAAGTACCGGTATATAAAACGCTGAGTGAAATGGCCCAAATTGGAAGCATCTGGGCTTGTGTACACATTGGGCTTGCTGTGGGCTACCTGGGCTTCTGACCAATCCAAATGCAGGGTTCCAGCCAAATGATCCAGGTGAGAGAAGGTAAATGGATGAACTGGATCCCCAGCCTGAGATTTCACATCCTAGTACCAATCTGAGGGAAGGAAAGAGAAGAGAGGAAGAATTATAGCATGGTATACGTGATTCAGCATTATATTAAAGTATGAAACTGCAAGAAGCGGGAAATCTGTCCCCTGGAGCAATGGCCTTTTGTATTCTGGCTCATGACAGCCATCTTCCCGTGCTTCAGACTTTTTCAGATAACAACAGAGTCATTCCAGAGGAAAAGGACCCAGCTGTCAGGCCCGTTCCTCAGAATCCCTTCATTTTTAATATACATATTCCTTACCTATCTGCAAAGACTAAACCTGAACCTAGAGCTCCAGATAGCAAATAGTTACTGAGAAATAAATGATCAATGAGCATACGAAATAGCCGCCTTTTACTCAGGCCACACCGTCTGTATCTCCGGGGGAAAATAGGAATAAGAATCTCAATCATTTTGTAAGACTACAAGGGCAACCAAAGTTATTCATACCTTAAAAAACAAGTTGTCTATGTAAAATAATGGTAATAAATGTATTCTGGTAATTCATCTTCAACAGAAGAAAACTCCTTTTGGGCATATTTTTCCAGCCTCATTCCTTCATCATTTCATGGAGATAAGTACACAGCTAATTTGTGGAAATGGATATCACTATTGCATAACCCCTTAATGTTAAAATGATAAATTAAGTTTTATAGTGTCCGGAGTCCACTGTTCTGGTTCAGTGTCCTCACAGAAAAACAAAACCACACTGTTGCAAACTATTGCCCTGTTTAAAAAAAAAAACAAAAACAAAACAAAAAAAAAAAACCAAAGCTTTTTAATATGAGATTGTTTTGGGAATGTGCAAGATTATGTTTCCTATGGCTTATTGTTATGAGATGCTGCCCCCCCCCCCTCCCCCGACCCCATCTTCTTGTCTGTGTCCAAAGATTGTATTGCACTAACATATGGTCCATAACCAGACTTAAGAATAAACAGATTTTCACCATGAAGGAATTTCATAAGGATAGTGCACATATCAACATTATATCACTATGCTTTACCTGGGAATGTGTCATGAATGTTCGATTATGCCCACATTTTACTTATTCTTAAAGATTTTTGCTGATCAAATTTTCATACGTATTACATTTATATTTGGGACAACATTGTACTCATTTTGTGCATTCTGCACAGTTACTATAAATTAACTCAGATTTCTATTTCATTCATATCCGTACATAGAAACAGATAGGTATTAATCCTCCAAACTGGCAGCCATTTTGGAACATCCTTAGACCCTTGTTTCTGTAAAACTATGCATAGCCTAATACCATGTCTAAAATTCCTCTTAATTCATTTTAGTACAAAAAGACTGAAAATTGTATGCCCTTAAATTCTGCTTGAATTTTGATGGAGTGCAACTAGTTTCTCCATTAAGCACATCAGACCTTTATAACAAAATATGTTCATACCCATGTTGCCTTGCATACCCATACCCATCTTATTTGATTTCTGATGAAATTACAGCAGTTTTCTTTTTTTCTTTTTTAGACCAATTGTAGGATCAATGATAACAGCGGTTAAAAAAATTAACCCATGTTGTCATAACCATCTGTCAGCAGGGGTTCAAAGGCAATTCAATACAATTCAGGAAAGCTTATCCTGAATTATTAATCAACTAAGATTTGAGCTTTATTTCATGAAAGATTTGCTGTACATAAATATAACGCATGGCATGGTTGTTAGTTCTCAGCTAGGTATAGGCTAGTTTAGAAATCCCCATGCTTACAACATGTAGGGCTAATGTACTACAGAAAGCATAACCTCTTGAATCACTGTGACAAATTGAATCGAGTCAGTTAGCTAGTTATATATACGATATGTTAATAGTATACAATTCAATTAATATGCACTTAATTTCCATCTGCTATGAGAAGAGCAATCTGTTTGCAGTTACGAGAAAATCTGCAACATGCACTGTTGTTTTCACACCCACTGCAAATAACACAGCTGCCCCAAGGATGTTGAGATTTGTTCTCACGGCAGCTGTTGTGGACACTGGGTCACACTTCGAAACAAGAATGGAAACAAGAGGTTTGCAGTGTTATGCCTCAGTCCTGGGCTTCAATGCACCTAGTGATGAAACACAGCTAATATGATCATGGGGCAGTTTGTAGGCCTATATTTCGCAGAAAGGTATTAGCAATGGTGCATCTGACACTTGTGAGCCAATCACAGGCAATAACCTGGCTCATGCTGCCTCTTTCTTCCCATAACACACAGCATTCCACCCAATCAATGCAAGAAAGGATCAGATTCTCACCTCTTTGCCCACAGTCAACAATGAAGCTGAATGCTTTTAAAAGTTGGAACTTGCTGCCTACGAATTCATGATGGCAATGTTGGAACAAAATATTTGCAGATGGTGCTGTAAAATTATCACAGTTAACTGCTCTATCAATCTGCTTCACTTAAAATGGAGACAGACCAAGTTTACTACATATGTGTCAAAAAAAAAACTATCTATATCAGGCAAAATCATGCTCTTGGAACTGAGAAATGGCAAAGGAAATGATACAGTGCAGACACATTTCCCTTAGTATAACACCCCCCCCCAAAAAAAAAAATATATATATAGGCTATACCAGAGAGGGAAAAACCTTTGATAATAAATTCAATATATGGCTTCGTGTTTCTCATTGATGTCGCCGGTGTCACAGATTCCGTGATTTTTGGGCAGTTCCGTGACTTTTCCCGTTTAGCACAGGGGATGTCTTTTTTGTTTGTTTGTTTTTTTTAAATATTGCTTTTTCAGTTTTCTGTGATTTTCAACAATTTCACTGTGACTGCACTCTGACTTCAGCCAATATTTCCTGTGAAAAACATCTAGCCTTAATTATACATACATAAATCAACATACTGCTAAAAACCTGCCATGCAAAAATAAATTATGAAACTAAATACGTTAATTCACCTGAATTTGTTTGTAAGTATGCCTTTTATCCCGAGTACTGTATAGTACTCAAGCAGTCCTTGTCATTGGAGTACTCGAGCCCTCATGCCCATCCCTAGTTCCCATTGTACAATAACTGCTATCAAATGCAATGTTCCTGGGCTTGCCTGAACCAATTACAACACAAAAGTTACTTATAGCATTACTTCTGATTGTCAGAGGGGACAACATTCTATCCCAAAGGACTCTTTGCTCTCTACAATGGATATGTCAATTGTAATTAGCTGTGTAGTCAAAATTTTGAACTCATATAATCCGGGTCTAGTTCAGAAGCGCCAATTGAATGGCCATTCAGCCGAAGTCAAAAATGCTAATTCCACCCATCACCAGAGCTGCTGTGTTGTAAGCAGTCCAAATACAGTCAGCCAAACGGGTCAAGGGTTCAAGGGCGTTGTTTTCCATATCCATATCTAAACCGACATTCACACTGAGCCCGGTCAAATGCCAAACTTTCCTCTAATGTGAGCAGACCGTAGCTTGCCAAAACGTGCAGAAAAGCACTGCCTTGTGACCAGGATTACACAGTGATGAAGTGGGCCGCTTGACCTAACAGCTAGCATTGAATGCACATCCAGGAACCTGCAGGTCAAATGCTGCATTAGCTCAGTTTCCCCAGCCAGCAGAAACACATCCATGCACATTTCCTCGGGCCAGGAGTTTCCCCTGTTTTTCTCTAAAAAAAATCAATTACTGCACTATTTGTTTGGACCTTTATTTCCTTTTTCAAATTACAGCATACAACCACAAAAGAGCAAAGGCATAAATAAATAAAAAAGCGGCATATCATATTGACACTGGGCAGACAGAGAGCTTTATTTGGTTTGTGAGGGTCATCGTACCCTTTATTTCAGTTTTGTCTGTAACTACTTTGATCAATGATGCTTTTTCTCTTCAAATTCTTGAAAGGATTCATTGTCTGTTCAAAGGGCTGGCAAAGATTCACTGAAAAATGCATTAATGTTCCAATGCAGCCAAAACTTCTCAGACTTCAAATTATTTTCAATAGCCAGTGGTTTTGGAGTAAAACAAGGACCAGAGATCAGTAAACCACCTGCTAGAACCATATGAGAGCTTGATTGGTGCAGAGAGAAAAACTCAACAATGCAAGTAGACAAATATTTGGCACAGGAACAGAGACTTTCAAGTATCTGTCAATCGGTCATGTGCAAGGGACGGCTTCTGTAATCAAGTCGTCCCATCCATGATTATTTGAAAACCAAAAAAAAAAAAAAAAAAACTAAATGTATTTTCTAACCTCTGCACGGATTACACAAAAGTACTGCAAAACACACAAGGAAGCAGCACATCAAGGAGGAGTTGATCTGATCTGATTAGGAAAAGCAGCAAGCAGAACAGTGAGATTTCGCACACATGGATATTAAGGCTGGAAAATGGTTTATCGACTAGGTTTACAAAAAAAAAAAGAAGTATCTGCTATTTATGGACCAGGATCAAAACTGTGCACACCATGACATGAAGCCTTATAGCTACCATCAAACAGACCGTGCAGAAGAGCATTTCAAACATTGTTCACTGTGGATGCCGCCTCCTTTGCATAGCTGATGCAAAAGGCTCCATGCTGAGTTTTTGCCTTTCCGAAAGACAAGATGTTTAGGTGATGTCTATAACTAATAAGAAACAAATCAGTCTGTACAGAAGCCCCAGTCTCCTCTTGTATGATGTAAGTAGCACTTCTGTTGATCACAGATTGGAACCCCAATGTTTCTAACTGTCCAGGACCATGCACCAACCCTAAGTCAGAAAAAAATAACAATAATGCTACGTTTTTACATTCCTAAACTAAACCTTTATCTGCTGTGAATCCACACTGAATGACCTGAATAAAGGCTTAATAACTACTTAATTTTATGATAAAGCTGTAAGGAAAAATAGGCCATTGTCTATTCAATGAAATAATACAAAACTAGGTTAATAGCTACAATAAAATCCCTATCAACCTATGCAATTACACTAATATCTGTGAAAGCTGTAGTTGGTAACTTTCTCAACGGTTGCAATGTTGAGAAACCGTCGTTAAAATCAAAACACCTGTTGGTTGTACCCACAGAGAAAGAGGCACACCCTACCCACTTCTCCACACAGCTGGTCCTGAACGTACATCAACATTTCTAGCTAGAACTCCTGAGCAAGCAGGATTACAGGACTTCAGACTGGCATAGCTAAGACTACACTAAAATGTCAGCCCCAAGAGTCAAGGTGAAAACAAAGAAAAACAGAGCTTACTGACAGCGCCATAAAACATTTTCCACTTAGTTGCCCAGTTCGGCAGCTAATGAAGTGATGGTTTTGCGAAGTTCACATCCAGGATAGACAAAAGTTAGCCATGTTCCATGATGGATAAGAATGCTGAAATAATTTTTTTATACATGTAAATTATTGAAAAAGGGTACCCTGTCTCATACTCACAGCTAACTTACCCAATAAACCTTTTGCCAATTCGGTATTCTTTATAATGCTGTCTGTTGTCAGAAAGGTCCTATCAGAAAGGTCCTATTGTAAAACAACCAATACTGGCTACAGTAGGCAAGCAGGGTTCTAGCCAGTTCTACCTAAAGTGATCTATCTGACAGGTAATGTTAGCATACCTAGCTAGCCTAAACTACCTAACACTACCTAACTACCCGCACAGATAAAATAAGCAAACATTTAATTCTTCCAAGGACTAGATGCCAAATTATAAATAATAGCTACCTAGCTCTGTTGGTGGTTAAATACACTGACGATTACTTGCATTATTTGGCTGGCATGCAGAATGTCCAGGTAAATTAGTGGTGACATTTAGACCGACCTGTCCAGCAGAGTCAGGTAGGTCTAAGCCTCCGGTTTAATCAACACCCGCTCCCAAAGCTCTCCCCACCTTCCGAATTGTTCTCTGGTGTTTATTTTAGTTTTAGAGCAAGCTCTATCCAATTTTATTTTATTTATTTTTTTTGGCATTACTATCCAAATTGATTTTCTTATTTTTGGCATTACATTGCACCAAAGCAAGTAGCTTGCCCACCATTGGAGAATTTTTTTTCTCAACACATCTAGCTACGTGTACTGTTATATGAATGCACAAGGTCAATTTCATTGTTGATTGGTTCACATTCTGAACAAGTTTTGTTTTGAAAACAAAAAGACAAGCCGGGTGTCTTGCTTTTGTTTTCAAAAACCAGGGATTCAAACACAGAATTTGATGGTATAAACAGTGTATGTTGCTGGATTTCTCTCACAGCAGCTCTCTCCATGACAGCTAAATAGGCAAGACCGTTCCCAGATATCTTTCTTTAAAAAGTTATCAACCGCAGCTTTCATTATGAGGTTTTCTACTTTAAATTTTAACTGACTGCATAAATAAATAAATAAATAAATAAATAAATAAATAAATAAATAAATAAAATCCTTACTCACAGTGAAACATTTGGGGACAAGAACTTTGGACACTCTACTCAGCAGTTCTAAGATTCTTGTCAATTATCAAGAAAAAACCTCCCCCCAGGTAAATTCAGGCCTCCATCAAGGGGTAACCACTGAAAAAAAAAAGCTGAGATGAGGGGTTAAAGAACGGAGAAAACAGTCAAAAACAAAATCCTCTTCTTACTCCAGGACTAGGGCTGCCTTCCTCTGATCCAGGAATTTCAATTCTGAATGCATATTACTTTGTATATTATCCTTCTGCTTTTCAGCACTGCTGAGTTTAAGCATGATACACGACTCAATGAGATATTCTAATCAGAGACACTGACTTTGCTATGCATTACCTAAACCTCACGGAATTGAGTTTGATTTAAGAAAAAAAATGAAGCACAAGTTCAACTTCTTCTAATACAGAGCAAGGTATGGCAGACGTCCACCAACGTCTTTTTAGAAAGCAGAGATTGAGAAAAATTAGTTTCAATTTCTGGAAAATGAAATCTATATAGCAGGTATAGTGTCATGTAGGCTAAATCTTGCCTGAAAGAAACAATATTCACCAGTGCACAGCAAATACAATTTCTTTACCAATTTTAACATCTAGTGATATGACAAGCCTGCCTATGACAACCAAATGGAGCTGTCCTGAAACACACAGCGTCTCTGTGGCAGTGCCAAGTGCAATACAATGTAAAAGATAGATTCGTCTTTCATATAATGTAGGGCCAAATAGGCTACCACAACATAGGGTGAACCTTTATCTGATGACATTTGTGCTCTGACTGCTGGGCAGAATGAAGTGGACTTTAACAGTCATTAGATAACTAAGAGGCCTCCATCAAGCTTGCATCTAATAGGAACAAACTTTACTCTGCAGAACTTGACACAGATGTCTGACCTCCCTTCCGCTCCTGTCTATTAAAAGCAGACATGTGGGTCAGAGTGGTCTCTCAGACAGAGCAAAGACACATGGGAGAGAGGCAGGGCCGGCAGAGGGCAAGGTAGACAGAGGGCACAGACACTGCTGCTCTCGTACGTCCTGCTCCTCCCCAGCCAACCCCCTGATTCCCAGAGGTCAAATGACTTGAACTGCCCCCTGAATTCCACTCACGTCAAAGCCCCCGCTCCTCCATAGCTCCAGACAACAATAACCCTGGTGAGTTCTCTTCTGACAGGAGAGGAGGGATGGGATTCTGCCTCTGTTGCATTTGTTTGCCGTGTGTTGAGCCCAGCAGTGTCAAGAGGTACAGTGGCAATACATCTGTCTTGAGTTAATTCAGGCAAGGCAACAGGGCCTCAAACTGACCTAACATCTGGCATATAAACCAGCCACCGACAGCTCACTTTATCTGGTCCCCCCGAAAGAGCTCTCAAAGGACGGTCCGTCAGCATTTTAGGAGTGCCCATTTGGAGAATGTTGGAAGAGAGGGACTAAGGAGAATGTGCCAATTTACAACACACCATCCTGGTTATGAGTTATGAGATGGGAATTTTCATTACTGACAGCTGTAGGAACTCCACCATTGTGCTGGGTAATGGATTGTGCAGACGTAGGAGTTGAACTCTTTAGGACACAAGATCACAGGAAACCACAAAATGATTCTAGAGAGCAGAATATAATACAAAAAAACATGGAAGAGGGAGCCTGTTTGTCAATGCATTCACAGCAATTACTGATTTTGTGCAGATTCAGTCAGAATCATTAGAGATTTATGGAAGAATTTTGGCTGTTAGCTGTACTGATAGTGCATTGTGTATGGTAATAACCACCCTGAACATGAGGAGAATCTGATTAGCAATCCCCCAGAAGGGGCATTATCATGCTAATCTGGGGAGAAAAAAAGTGTCTGAATACAGACTATAATAAGAAGCAAGGAATTCAAAAGCCCGGTTAACACAATATAGCCCAGGATTCTGTTGGCTTTGTGAAGTGGTAGGGAGACAGACAAAGACATTACTGCCAATACTTAATTAAAGAGAATGTAATTAAAAAGCCTTCTTTATGGATAGCCATTTTAAGCCTTGACTTGGAATGTGCGCGTTGATTTAAATGGCAAGTACAAGTTAATACGAACCTCTGTCTTCCTTATGGCTTTTCAAGCGTTCACAATAAAACAGCCAGTTCTGAGTTATGATTAATCAAACAAAATGCAACAGTAACTAGGAGATAAGCAAAGCACATTAATAGCTTTCTTAGCCTTCCTAACCCTCTCAAAGTGCATTCAGCTAGTCAGTCAATCATCTTTTTTTTCTATTTTAATGCCCTAGTTTACATCTCAATTGCCTAGCAATTTATTTTATCGCTTTTTTATTACCCACGTGTTTGTACAGTGTTCATAATGAATGAGACTAAATGTATTGGGTGCCTGGTTTGCAGCAGCACATCCATACAGTGAAAAAAAAAAAAAAAAAAACACGGATGCACACAGGAGGCAATTTCTTGGCAGACCAGAGTCTTACTTCTGCCACAGTTTCCTCTGTGATGGTTATTTAAGTCTGCTTGAGTTGAGGCACTGAGAAATATTTGGGTGTCAGACTGACATCCTTCCTGCAGGGTGAGGTGAAGCATTAAAAGTAATATCTTTTTCCTGTGGTCGGAGACTTGTTTACCTTGAGTTGTTTTCCTATGCTGCCAGTCATCTGTGTTTGCCCCTAAGAGAAGTCCATGGGCCATGGAGATAACGTAGGAAAGCAATAAAGGAGGATCATACAGAACTACCTGGAAGCATTGGAGCACGGGGGATGAGCCACACTGACATATGGAATTGCTGGCTGTCGTTTTGCAGATGAGAAACCCCATGGTTAAAATTGACAAAGATAATGCCACGCGTTGGCTAAGTTGCGCTGGCCAATCAACGAGCGGTTTTACAGCTGACATGCACGCGGTCAAACAGCGGCATAGCTGGCACAGTAGTCATCGTGTGATTAAAACTGACAGGCTGAAACACAGCAGCATAGCAGCACAGTCCAGTCAACAAGTGGTTAAAGCTTACATGGATACAGCTGAATAGCTGAGCAGATGAGTCATTACATGGTTAATCTGGATATCTGGATGCACTCAGCTGCACAGCTGCACAGTTGAGTCAGAAACTGGTTAAAGCTAAAATGCAATCGGAGCAGGGAAAGAGGGAAAGGGTACTGCTTAATATTCCCTGGCTGAATGCCAAGGGCAAATCTTAAATGACATTAAACTCAGACCACCCCCTCCACCCGCCCCCGTCCTGCCCCTATCCCTCACTGACAGTTTTAAAAATACCCCTCGTCCTGGCAAGATAGTTTTGGACTTCTCAGAAATTCAGGAAGAGGGCAACACCCAGGTCAGAAAACTAAACCACATTTACCCCTCCCCACCGACCCTGTTACCATCCCCCACACCCCTGTACATGCACACAGTCCAGGAACCAGATGTTCCTTGCAGCAGATTCTGTCATCCATAGCCTGTTCTTTCTTGGATCACATGTTGAATATATGCGTTGCCTTACTACACACAGACTCCAGCCAAGTTTTCCCAATAACACAGTTTAAAAAGACTGCTATTTCAGGAGAGTCTGGAAATTGGACGTTGGGTCACAGGCAGCCTATTAAAAACAGACTTATAGTATGTATCTCACTTTGGAACTAAATGGTTCAATTTCTTCATCAATGCTTATGCAGGACCATTCTGCTGGAAATAATTTCAAATGCTTTGTTTAATGGGTGCTTCCTATCTTAAGCACTTGCAGCATTTGAATGAGAAGCAATGAAGCATGAACACACAATGCAGCCATTTAAAAAATATAAATATCAGGTTCTTTCATTTCCTGCTTCATTTCATATTTCATTTCAAGAAACTGTCATAAAAAAGTCAATAAGCCAGGTCATTATCATCATTACTCAAAACGGATAACCAAACTCCAGAAAGAGATGTTCCAGAAAACAGCTTTAGTATAGCATACGTACCAATCCACTTGAGTGTTCTGAAGATATCCTGATGTTACTTTCATGCATTAACTCTTGACAAACCCCCCCCCACAAAAAAAAAACAAACAAAACAAAAAACAGTTCACTACATCTAGAAAGACATTTCTCTGCACAGAGTTGAAAAGGGTGGTTTTTGCAGGGCTGAGTTTGAAGATGTTGAAAGTGACCTCTTTACTCCGAATATTTTTTATTTTTTTTATTTTTTGTGAAAGAGAATTCTCTCAACCCTGAACTGGCTTACTGAAATTTAACCTCTTTGAACTCTAGCCTTTTCCCTCTCACTTCTCCCTTGCTCTCGCTCCCTGTCTCTCCATCAGGCACTCTCTTCCACTTTGTGTGTGCCGAACAGACTTCTTCTACCCGCTCAGAAATTCTGTGTGTGCCTTCTTCCAAGAACAATAGCCCCCATGCTCTCACACTTAAATTCTTGGAATGCTTGGCTAGTAGCTTTTAACACAGGCTGTTTGTGTTTGCCAACAACAGCATTTCAATTTCAGCCCCAGCAACAAAAAGGCGGGCAAAGTCAAATCTGCAACATCCAAACATACTTGGAATGAGCAAGAACAGTGACTGCAGAACGCGTGTCCAAGTGATAGGCACTGTGTCAACCACAAAATACGTTCATGCATCTCACATTTTGTGCCTATAAATAGTGTCATATAAACACATTCATCTCAAATCACAAAACTGGTATTAGATAGAGATAAATCCATGCATAGTCCATATCCAGGCGCAAGCCAATGTAAACAATGTGGACAAAGCCAGAGAGTTATACTGCAATTGGAAAGCTGAGGCCTTGGACCCATTTCATTGCTAGCAGCTAATCAATGAAGCGGGAAAAGTCTCCCATTATTAAGTGATTAGGAGATCATTCCTAGCACAAACTCAGGCACATTTCAACCCCAAAAGACAGGAAAGATCAATAATATGCATGTGTTACCCAGTTTTCTGAAAGTATTGATTCAAAGAGGTGTTCCCAAGCCCTCATTTTGAGTGGGGTTCAATAGCAGCACATTATTTCTATAATGGAATAGTTGACTATAGTTGTAATTTCCCCAAGGTTCTTTATTTTGGGAGTATACTCAATTTGATGGGCCATAGCAGAGTAAATCAGAGTATACTGGAGGCTTATGACATACACAGCATACAGATTCAAAATGATGTTCCTGAATCATACAGTATGTAGACATCAATTCAATAACTGGGGCCCATATGCCCCACCAAAATGTTTAATCTGGGCAGTGAAGATCACAGGTGCTGACATGGCAATAAATTACATAAACAATAGCTCAATTTTAACATTTTTTTAAAGAGTATTAAGTTGAAAAATAATTCATTTTAAACCATGGCATCAATACTCCGAGATTTATGCCACAATTTCATCGGATATTTGTGCTGGTTTTCCTGTTAAAATAACAGTTCATATCATAGTGGTTATAATATTTTACATTGTTTATGAAGTGGGTGGCAATGCCCAAAGCAGATGCATATCTTTGTTTGTGCTTAGGCTGGTTTGCGCTCTGCAAAAAGGAATACACAGAAATCCATGATATACAAGACATTTTTTTAAGGAAAAAAATGCAGCTCGGGGATAATCTATGCAATAATATTTTCAAACAAGGGAATGTTGATGCTAAACATGATTATTAGTTTGGCCTAATTTTGGTTGATTATGTTGTTTTCGTATGCAATTACACTAAATTGAGCAAAACAGTATTCTCACTGAAAAGCATTATACAGGAAATGCTTTATCAGAGACTGAGGTTGTTGATACTGAAGAACAACATCCATCACAAAACTGATAAAATTAGTCTGTGTAAATATATCCAGTGACAAGGTGGTTAACCCCATATATAGCACCCCCTTTTTTAACACAAGCCTAAAAATGACATACCCAAAATTAAATGGTTACTATTCTTGAACCCTTCTGACTACAGTTATAATCCTAGTCTCTTCTGAAAGGTATCGCTTGGGAGGTTGTTTTCCCAAGAGTCAGAATTACTCCAAATATTACTGAAACAAAGGAACAGAAGCTCAAACAAAGTGAAGGTTTTTTTTCTCATCAAAAATATTTTTTTTTTGAGTGGATACAGTTATGGTTGTGCCTGGTCTGCTTAAAAACATAACGGAGCCCCATGCACAACACTTGACAAATCCTGGTTCAAATTTGATGACAATACCACCAATGAGTATTCTGCATTGTTTTTTTTCCAAGCTAGGCAGGTTTCCAAAAAATCCATTTGGACACTCCAAAAGGACACTTGGTAACCAAATCATATTATGGGTCTTTAAAGGTGTAAAATATTATATATTTTACACTATATGCCGATGGAAGAAGTGTGCTGAAATTAGCTCCCTCTTAGTTGCTTAGGCACGATGGGTCCCATTGGCTATACTGAGGGACTGCTTGCCCACTACTGATAGAAAACTTTGTAGGTGGGCTCATCTTGTTCCAGAGAGTCTATATAAAGTGGAGACAGTAACATTTTCTATGAACACAGTACTCTCGGTGTGTATGCAACAGCAAAACGGAGAAAACAATGGAGATTATCAATGTTTCTCAGAGTAAACACATTTTTGGGACTAAAAACTACAAAGGATTTTGTTAGTTCGACCCTTACCGTAATAAGGATACTGAATTTACCATGATTTGTGTTGTCTGCAAATTTCCAGAACACATAGAAGGCGAGGACCACCCAAGCCTGCTTTGGCTCCGCATATGGTGCACAATAAGGAACTGTTATTGCTAAAACATTGGCATCATAAAATAGTTATAAAGACAGAAGTGAGAGTTTCAAATGGTAGCTATATTGTGAGACCAGATTGAAAATTTCACCTTAAACAATGGAATGAATGCAAATAAACACACTGAATTTCAGGCCAGTGTCACTTAAGGAGTTAAGGAACTCATTTCAATAGTTTGAATAACATGATCTTAATCATTACTAAAAATAAACAAAAGCATGACCATGTACAAGGACATATAACCTCAACTGTAATTCAATATATGCATACAATCCAGGGAGTTTTATACATAATAAAATTTTTAAGCTTTACTCCATTAACGCATGAATGGATGCTAACCTTTTAGGTGGAAACACAATCTTCCTGTCAAACAAATCAAACTATTAAGAGTGAGTGTGGTAAATGTGTCATCTTTACAGCACCACTGACCTTGGAATTCACAAATGGGCCAACTATCAAGATGACTACAGAGGTTGCAGAACCTAAAAGGTTTGCTCAAACATAGATTGCATCACGCTGTCTCAGACTCAAAAGACTGCTGCCAGACAACCCTGACACCAATGCCATAGCTTATGAATTAATACAAGAGCATCAACGCATGTTACCTTGCCAAGTAAACAGTGTCATTTGAATCCAATATAACATGGAAGATTAAATACTGAGGAAAATTCTTTCTAGTAACATAAATCTTTTTCCGTAACAAAGATTTTTGAATTCCTGGAAAACTTACACTTCTGCTTCTTTCCAGCCACGGGGACTGCAGCAGGCCAACTGACACACCACAGGTTGCATTGAACAAGGGAAAAGGTTTCTGAAAAATGGGACAAATACCCACTGGAAGATGGCCAGTCTGGCAAAAGGCCGTGTTGAAATACGGTCAGAATTCCTGTTTACAGTGTGATCCAAGGGTTTCTGAGTTCCCTCCTGCTGAACTAAACCCCCCATTTTCACGTTTGCACACACGTAATTAGGGCCAGAGACCTAATGTATGGTGTGCGGTTAGACTGAGGTTCAGTGTCAAATTAGCATTTACGGTGTGCAATGATTTACAGTCTGATTCCAGACAAATTATCTCTCAGGTAGGGAGTATTCTGCTGAATTGTTTTATAGATCAATAAAAAACTACACTGCTCCCAGTTACTGATTTAAGGACTTGATCCAAACCACAAGTCAAAAAGGTGTGGTGGTTTGGCTGTCTAATCATAACTTGTTTGGACACATTCCATTTTCCCCGCAAAATGATATTTTTTCCAATTTCCTTTTCTCCCCTCAATCACAGACTTGTCAACACAGTAGGAAACAGTAGCAGCATATAAAATATACACAAATGGCCTATAGGTTAACGTGTGAGAGCTCTGACAAACATCACCAATATTGTGTGTGTGTGTGGAGGGGGTTAATATCTCATTTTAGTATCTTCACCACAATCATGCTCAAACTCAATTGCTGACCAGCTGACTAAACAGGACCCTGCTCAGAAATAGAAGGGCTTAGTTGCTTTCAGTCTGTATGACTGTAGAACGAGGACAGTGACATAAAGTCTCTTTAAAGCATGGAACAGCCTACTCTCCTCAAACGAATACACAGCATGCTTTATTCACACACACACAGGGAAGATCTGACGGCCAAGGCCTGTTGGTCATTACTGGCCCAGTGTCTGCTGGGAGTTATGGATGAAAGAGTGTCTCCGTGGCTGACAGGTAATCACTCAGTCCCTTAGAATATGGGACCCTTCAGTGGGCCAGGACAGTCACACAAGGACTGCGAGCAGGCCTGTTCTACCTTCAAGTGTCTGTGCCCCCCCAACCCTCGGACCAAAGCGCATGTTCCCCACCTACAACTCGCAAGAAAACAACAACCCTCAAAGATGAAATGCTCAATCCAAGAGTCCAGTGAGCATACTCGATGCTCTGTATTTAGCAGCTTCCCTCTCAAACAGGTAGAGAACTGCTCATTTACCATTTCAAATTATCCTCCCTGACACGTATTTCTAAAATGTACCCTGAGCTCCAGATTGTTCTCATCTATGACTAAAGCTAAGAGCATTTTGTGATAATAACCACTTTAAAACCATATACTACACAAACAAAAAAAGGGCAAATCCAGGTGCCATCACAATGAGAATAACACTACATGAGAGGTAAAAGCCAGAACAGGACAGTAGTTAAATAACTAACTAAATAAATAAATAAATAAATAAATAAACAAACAAACAAACCCTTGATCCATTGGTCCTTATTCCCAGATCAGCAGGGGTTAAACCTGTGTTGGCAGTGGGGTAGGAAAAAGGCAACCTATTCCACAGGGGCACGGTCCTCCGCTGCTGGTGTCAAGGCTATTTCAGCGCTCATTACCTCCAGAACCATTAGGAAGACACAGCCATCCGAGGCGCACCGCCGTCGTCACATAATTTAAGACAAAACTACGGCGTTGAAAATTGGAAATAAAATTACACCATCGGCTAAATGCACCATTACCCATGCTAACAGAACAGCGGGTCTCTCAGGCTCGATGGAACCCATATACAATTCTGGAACAAAAGTGAAAGGTCCAATGATACTTTCAGCACCAAAGTCATTTGTGACCATCATGGGCCGGCAAGTGAGACCAGACATGCTTAGAGGTGGGTAAATGAGAAGAGGAGTGCAAACGAGAAAACATAAAAGTCTGTCGTTATTTTTCCTCCCCTTGAAATAGACGCTGGATATTTTGTAATGCAGCAGTCAACGGTGATATCGAGCCACTTCTGTAGCACACCAGTAAAGGCCAAATCAGGGCAGTATTTATCATTATACAGATGATGCGTCCCCTAGGGCAATACTTTCATCATGTTAATTGGCTAATATATTTTGTTGTTGCATTTGATAACATATCTTTGCTTAGCATGCCATTGACACACTGGGGGTATTAATCACTTCCAGCAATATGCCAAACAGAAGACAAGAAAAACCAAGACATATTATTTGTCCTGCCATCTTACGGAAAGAAATGTGACATCTGCCTAACATTTACCCCACTGTCAACTCCAGCAGTTGCTTTGCTTCATAGAGTCACACAGTGATGGCATTGCAATTAAGAGCAAAAAACTAATTTTATCTCCAAGAAAGCCAAAAAGGGCAAAGATCTATAACAGTCTGTGATGTCAACGGAGGTCGTCAAACATCTGACTCAACATGACATAACATGACAGGTAAAGGGGAAGACAAATGTCACCGACGGAAGAGAGGGCAGCCTAGAACTTTATGCACAAGAGTTGCATTTGCTCCCAGCAGCAAACTCATTCACTCAAAGATCAACACAACATATGTAAAGTTCCACTGTAGCGCTGAAGAAAACCCCAAACCTAGTGAGTTTTTATTTCTGTTCCTATGAATGTCGTTACCACGATTCATACAAAACAGAATTAAATCTGAAAACAATCTGACACATAAGTAAGAGGCCACAGACATTCCGAAAAAAAACAATGATTTGTCAATGTGAGGTGCTTTTCTTCCACATTTTTGCATGTTGACCATCAATGAAATATAGTCAGGTGGTTAGTGAACATTAGTACCAAAGACAGTTTGGTCATACCATGAGGCAATCATGTGTTATCACTCAATGATGATTTTGACTAATTTAAAAGTCTGTCACACACTACCCCCATGACCTTTGTTCACACAGTGGTCAAGTTATTTCTGCTTAAGCAAGCCAATACACAAATGTCACAATACAATCACAAGGCCTTCACAGATGACTCATTCTCAAGCCAACCACAATACAAGCCAACTGCAGCCAGTGGCTATGTAAGTCCATATCCTACATTAGAGGGCATGCATACAGCCTTGTTATTAATATATGTGAAGAGGGAAACCCAATGGAAAAATAATTATGGGTAAAAAGCAGGCTATTATTGCATGAAGCTCCTGTGAAATTTATTTTATTGACTTGAGGCAACTCTTAAATAGTGCTAAAATTGCATAGAAAGGAATTACGTTTAATTATAAATTTCATTAAGATATTATTTTAATAAAGGAGATTTACTGATTTTAAATGGTTTGAACAGACTGACATCAGCACTTTTGGTCAAATATGTTCCTAAAGGATACAGCAGGACAACACAACGGTTATTTAAGCATGCAACCCATTGGTTAAGAATCTCATTCCTCGTTCACAATGCCCAAAAAAGTGACAGTTTTTACAAGTTAATGAGCTTGATAGCTTTCCTTTACTTAACAGCTGTCATCTAAATCTTATAAATCTTCTCCCAAAACCAACCACATTCCACGTAAATCCATGTTAAAGGATTTACATCATCCTTCAAAAATATGTTAAACCAAATACAATCAAAATTTCCTTGAACAACACAGGCAAACTACTGCCTTTATCTTATCACCACAACAATCATGTCTTCTTGTTATCCCTGCTTGGCTGATTAGATATCTCTGCTTTACGCAAGTTCGATGACAGAAAGGATTCAAGGCTACCAAGGATCTGAAAAATTGCATTTTTACATTTGTGATCTGATTATTTCCCATGTGTCCATTATATTATATATTATATTATGCTTCAACAATTTAATATCACAGGCTTTCTTTAGTAATGTTTCCAATCCCAAACTATATTCAACTCAGCACTGCAACATCTTTGGTTTTATTTTTCAGGAGCATTGCAAATGATAAGGGGAGATAACTTTAAAAGAGCACACATCAATTATTACAACAAGTAAGACCTGTGAGACCTTGAAGTAAAAGGAGATGAGAAACTGTAAACACCTTCACACCCGAAGCAACAGAACATAAGGGCATAATTCACTGAGAGATTCACCAATATGAAAATGGAAATAGAAGTGGTAATGCACTACTTATCTGAACAAAACAGTAAGAAAGACTATTAGAAAAAAACAGTGCTCTGTGCAACTACAGCATGTAAAACTAACCATCTAATATCAGCAAGCTAGACAGCAATACACTTCCAAACTGGATGAGTATACCTGAATGAAATTTCTGAACTTTCCCCAATTATCAATGAGAAAGTCAGTCTAATCCCAACTGAGGTCATTGTGCACTTTCTCTTTAATCTTTATTATTCCATGGTTGTAAAATTTAAAAATGTGGGAACAAATGCCAGCATGCTAGGACTGCTGTGCTACAAAACCAATATGATTGTGGGTGTCCAAAGATATGTCCAGACAGCCTACCATCAGCATACTGCTCACTGACACCCCATGCTCCTATTAGGGACTCGAGAGCCTCTTCTACCTCCAGGCATTGTTCTCTCCTTAAAAACCATGTTCCTACTGTTGCACAAAACAAAGAGAACCTTCAATAATTTACTTCACATGAGGCAGAGGTTGAGAGCAGTTATTGCCTGATTTAAATGTACTTTATGCACTGCACATAAATCTAAATGATCATCTAATTTTGTCTTTGACTTTTGACCCTTCTTCCCACACAGAGGCATGAAGGCTATACATTTTCCTGAGAAATTATGCACATGCAAGTCATCTCATCCTACCTAGTCTGTAGTTGAAAGATATATAAATATATATATAGAGCCCAGTCTAAGTGACACATTTTTTGTTGTTTTGGCTCTGTACTCCAGCATGTTGGATTTGAAACAAAACCATGAACATGAGGTCAAAGTGCAGACTGTCTGCATTAATTTGCTGGTATTTATTTCTATATCGGGTGAACTGTAGGAATTCCAGCCCTTTTTTGTACAAAGGGAAACCAAAAGTAATTGGACAATGTAATATTGACTGGCCAAGAATATTACCAGATATGAATCTGAATTGAACCTGTGTTTCACTTGCTAAAGACAGGACTGGAAGCAAAAATCCCCAAAAAAAACAAACCAGAAATTACGATGGCGGGCAGAACATCACCAGGGAAGATACCCAGCAGATGGGTCACAGACTTCAGGCAGTCATTGAATGCAAAGGATTTGTAACAAAGTACTAAATATGATGACATCATTTTAAATTATGTTCATTTGTCCAATTATTTTTGCCCCCTGAAATGGGGGTAGAAAAAGGGTTGTAATTCCTACATGGATCACTGGTCGTGGATGTAAATGCCCTTAATTTAAAGCAAACAGTCTGTACTTTAACCTTACATTCAATTGTTTCACG
Source organism: Anguilla rostrata (assembly GCF_018555375.3). NCBI lineage: Eukaryota > Metazoa > Chordata > Actinopteri > Anguilliformes > Anguillidae > Anguilla > Anguilla rostrata. The sequence goes on along the minus strand of NC_057933.1, from coordinate 67,511,068 downwards.
CCTAATCTAATGTGCTGGAGTACAGCGCAGATTACAAAGTCAAAACAACAAAGATTTCGAATGCACAAAGGCCCTCTACATCCATGCCATGGATGCAGGCGTTTTCTTTTGCATTATAATTAACTGTTTCGGAACTTAACTTAATAGTCTTGTCACACACTTTAATCGTAAGAGGTATAGTTTTCTATGGTTTGTCTGGCGTTCACAAATTTCAAATAAGCTTTGCGGTGCTGCTCTTTCGTTTCCCCCACGTTACGGGAGATACATGTTTGCAGATCAGACGCCATTCAATAAGCAAGTCAACGGAAGGAATAATTAAATAAGCAACAACCTGCAAGTGAGAACGAAAATGTTAAAACTGGAGGCTCAAACGAAAGCACGGCTTGACGGAAAGAACAATGGCTTCCCTAAGGGAATATGTAAAAGATGCAGGGTATGCCTTGTACCACCGTAGAAGAATTTATAATATACAGGGGGGGAAACGATCACGTTCCCTTCACAAATGACAGAATGCTGTACAATTTAAATGCTAAACACACACACACACACACACACACACACAATGGCAAAGCTACAATAACTGCGTGTTTAATTTTTTCTGAATGACATAAACTAACCGTTGAATGGTAATAACCTTTGTTTTGTACTGTACGAAGAGACGGTCCCTATACATTTGTTTTCATAAACGCAGCACATTAAATCGCCGTGGCGGAAGCACCACATGCCATTTGATTGAACAATTCACAGTGTTTAATTAATTTGGGGTGACACCACTACCTACCGCTACGCTGAGGTTGCAGAACGGGTTTCATTGTCATATTAAGGGACAATGACAAGCTCCCTTTAGATAAATAATTCCACAACATGCATTTGAATATTCTTTTCTATTCTTGCAAGTGGAATACGGCATGCACAACTTTCAATCAGCGTTATGGCTATTCTGTTCGAGTGGCAATTTGGGGGGGGGGGGGGGGGGGGTAATTTGACGTGTGTCTTCGAACAGTCGACTCGGGCCGTTGCACAACTCGGGTATAGCAGCCCGAAACTGTCGTATTTTCAGTGAATTGTCACCTGCACCGCACTTTTACGTTTGTGTTTAAGATACCCTCCATTTCTGGTGCGCCGGTTCGGTACTGGTAAACAGACCGCAAAGCGCAAATAATTGTGGTCCAAATAAACCATGGCCAGTTTGGATTTTGTCGGACTAAGTAGGCTACAGCATTTAGGGAGTAATAGGTTACTGCCAGTACCAAGTACATCAGGCTACATAATTTAATGTAGCATGAACAGTATCGCAATTTGTTCACGACAACATTTGCATGCACCCGGTTGTTTTGCGCAGCGACAGTTAGCGTTTAATATGGACAAAGGCATCATCAACGGGAACATGTTGCGGTGCCTAACTTTACGTCCGTTCATTAGACTATTACAGTCACAGATTCCAAAGTAGCATGTTGCTTGAACGCTGTACATGCCAAAAAGGTTATGCCTGAGACAGGCTATCCGTAGATTCGACTGTCAGTACAAATCATAGGTGTTCAACGGAGGGCTAAACGCTGGAAAACTCTCGGTCAGTCAGTCGTAGGATAAAGAGAATCCTACAATAACTGATTAAATATTTAAATAGTTTAAAACATCGTATTTTCGTTATTTTTAAACACTAAATGTAAATAAAACATATGCACATACATTCATGCACGGACAAAGGGCGTAAATATTTTACTGGTGAAAAGCATTTGTTAGACGTAGGCTACTGCATATCCCAGTTTATTTTCCAAAATGAAAACAAGGCTGTAAGAGAATGAAAAATAACAGACTAAAGCCTGAAACCGTTAAGCATTGCCAACCGGGAAATATTGGTCTAGTACAAAGCATCATGAACAATAACCCAACCCTTTGATTCCGAACTTGCATGGAGTAAGACAAAAGAATTCTGCGACAGCCGATTTCAGCAGAAATTGAGCAGTGACAAACCAGCTGGCCAAAGGCATGTAAATCTAGAACTCCACTTACAAAATCCTTGTTCATTTTGCAGATATACACGAACCATCACAGGATTTTAAAAGCTGATAACATTTGTATCAGGGAAATGTACAACTATAAATAAGTGAGGACTAGCCTACTTCATTGGGCACAAAGACTGGCAACGCTTGACAATCTGTCAACCTTACATCGACAGTCATCGCCTAATTCAACTCAATTAACTTTCTAAAAAATGTTCCATTACAGGTGGCCTTGGCTATCTACGCTTGCATAGAGTCGCACGCAACCAGACAATATAGCATTAGACAATTTCGTATTTCTCTTTGTTGCGTCGCAAAACGTCGGCTTGTTCTTAAGATATCTCTTATCAGTGGTTAAAGAGAGCGCATACATGGATAATGTGGCCATGGATTGTAACTGAGCAAATGCTATGGAAGTCCCCACGAAGCTCTTACCTGAAATCATACTTATCATAAATGCTTAGAGCACACACTCCCCCACATTCGTTGAGAAATATGTGCATTTAAGTCCTGACCACACATACGAAGGGTTGAGTAACAGTCTTTTCTGAAAATCACAAGGCGAATTACATTTTATTTGAAACTCATATCATGTGCTGTTGCAGCACAGCAGACGCTAGCAGTTAGCTTACTGTCACTTTGAATGCTTGCGCGTTTCTTCAGTCAACTGCTGCGATTTGTTTTTCAACTCCTTTGACACTGCTTCAAGACTACAATATGGACACACGAGCACATTAATCCTCAACATAACAATCACGTAGTCGTATATTTTTTAAGGATGTGTGAAACATATCCCACGTCTATTTTGATCACTTCGAGTGCGTGACAGTCTGTATTTGGAGGGAAGCGTTAGGCGCGCTGTTTTTTGTAGGTAGCCTACAGGCTAGAAAACTAGTGCAGTTTGAAGAAATCGGTGTTTAGAAATAATGCAAACAAACCAATAGAAAACAAAATAAGAATGGTTTACTTTCAGCTAAAGAAACAACATCAGAAACTATAACAGGTTTTATAATGATTATAATTATTATTACGTAGTTTGAACCAACCATATACTTTAAATGGACTCGAGACTTTTCCCCCAAAGAACTATCGCGACGAGTTTGATGCTTGTTTCCATCATGGCCTTGATTTTACTTTTACTTTGAAATCATAGCCGAATGTATCAACATTTATCTATGCATTTTAAGAGCTGCAAATTCAACGATGCACAGCCACTCCAACGTTACATTTTAGCCCCATGCCAATTCCGGGAGTCAAGGAATGGCAGACCACGTACTGATACAAGAGACTAACAAGTCCTCTCCCCACGGACAATGTTTATAAACGAGTGCAGCTTTGGTTATTTAGAGAAACTGCGTGAAAGTAAACGGTTTGAAAACGTTGAAACGGTGTTGTCGTGAAAGCGTTTACAGCGTCTAGCCCACTGTTTCGCCGGAAGAGGAAAGATAAACTTGCGAACTATTCAGTAAACGTAAGCTGCAAAGCAACTGGCAAAGCAGACCCTTCTAGTGCAATGCCTCAAAATCACTTCTGCTGTATCCATGCAAAGAACCTTAAAGTGCATTAAAACTGAAGTCCAGCATTTCTCCATGTGCACAACCAGCGTGTGCTTTGACATAATGTGAGAAGTTTGAATATAGGCAGGCTGCGAGCAAAGCAATATCCCGATTCCCTTTATCGCGCTTTGAGCTGCAAGGCGGCTGTAAGGGACACGCAACAAAGGTGAGCTATTACCTTCTCTCTTTGCTTTTTCTTGTTTGCAGTTGTGTGGTGATTCTCGCTGGAGAACAATCCCGTCATTCATTAAGCTCACAAACGCGACAGTGTAGCCTCGTGAAGATTCTAGTTTTGTCCCTCGGAGGTTTGTAATCCTCAGAAAGCACAAGACTGCGAACAGGCGCCCCTTGTTATAACACTGGTCCTCACGCGCCTGCAGTTAACAACGGACTACAGCGAAAACAATCCTCAACCGCGAACAGCAGTCTCGATTAGGATACTCCCTCCTCGTTTACATCGGCAAACAATCTGACCAATTAGGAAGCAAGGGACAGTGCCCAACCTTGTTCGAGACAGCAGTTGTGTTTTTTAAGCGGGTCTATTACTGGTACCCCGCCTTTTAAAATAATCACTTAATTTCTTTTGTCAGTTAAACCTCAAGCCCGGAGAGTTTTCGATAACGTCCAAAATGAAATGAATACACATCAGTGCGATTCCCATAAGTACAATGTGTCAACTTTTTCACTTATTATATAAATATTTAAAGGTTTTTGGGGAAATGTTTCCATTTTCAAATATTAAAAGGAATCAAATATGTAGTCGCATTTCTAATGTAGCATTTAATGATATTACAGTAATATAATAAAAAAAATAAAGCATCTTTCTGAAAATCTACAAGGTCCTCTCAGGGAAAATGGAGTAAGGATCTGAATATCAAAATAAATGAGGAGCAATGGTCAAAGATTTGGAGCTTTCCTTTGAGACTTGTACAGAGCCCAAAATACAGATGTGTCAATTCAACATATGGATTTCCTTAAGCTTTTTAAGGCTGAGGAAGTGTAAAGAGAATAATGTAGGATTAGTACATATAATGGCACAATGTGCTAAACTAAATGAATTTTGGAATAGAATATTTACCTGATATTAGACGGACAACTAGAGGCAACATACAACTTTAATACTGTTGGATTACAGCTATCAGAAACTGCAAGCAAGACTAAATCCTGCTAAAAAGAGCAATACTAAGGCACTGGAAAGATGAATAACCTCTATCATATGCAAAGTGGCTTTAAAATTACGGTAACTGTCTGTTACAAGATGACATTGGGATTGCCATTGTTGTGTCAATGTAAACTGATGGACAAGGGGGGAAGTTATGTTTGTATGTGAGAAAATTATTTTTAAAAGTTTGTATATACTGTATGAGTGCACATGTAACTGAATGCATGTGTATGTATATGAATGTGACAGAAATACTGTTTTATGAATTCTTGCAATTTATAGGTATGGCATTGTGCAATTTATAGGTATGGCATTGTTGTGCATGTATCCACATGTAAAAAAAAAACAAAAAAAAAAACATCTGTCTTGATGTTGGAGAACTCGCATGCTAAAGTAATCTCAAAAGGAGATATGCTGATGTTGGAAATTGTAGCTCAAACTGTATATTGTATTCTGCTGAATAATGGCAGGCATTGGAATAATAACAGTAATGCACTGCGAACACACTGCTAAATATGAGTCCTGCTGACCTATGTGTTTTATTTGAATGTCATCAATGTTTGTGTCTGAGGAAATTGTCCTTCTGTCAAACCTTTGCCTAAATGTATGTGTTCCGTGTATAATAGGCTATTAACCTTTATATGATTATTGTTATCATCGGGGTGCCTTTTTACCTAATTAGTGTATCTTACTGTTGTTTACTGCTTTAGTTTTTTAGCTTCTTAATTAACATTCTGCAATTTTCAGTTTGAAAGAACTCTCAGTTATACAAACTGAACAAAATTAATCCTGAAAATCTGAATTTTTTTCTTGTTTTTCAGTGCATATCCAGTAATACAAATTAATAATATATGATGTAAGTAATGGTAATAAGGAACAGTGTATATTTAGATGTGCTACAAAATAAAAGCAAACAAAGTCTTGAATGAGCAAATATCCATTTAACAAAAATGACAAAATAAATTAACTAAACGCCTTAATTTCATGTTTTCCAGGTTCAGTCATTTATTTAATCACGGCATTCCATCTTACGCAGAGTAGATGAAGCTGCTTCTGTTTTTTTTTGTACCAGATTGATGCATTTCATTGATCAATTTATTTTACTCCCTTTGTCTTGTGAGCCCAGTCATTGTGGTACAACCCCTGAGAGAGGCACAAAAGCCAAGAGGAAGTGTTTTCTTGCCTGTTTCCAGTGTCAGCTGTGCCAGCTGAAGGCTCCTGACTTGGCAGCAGAACCCTCTGCTGCGAACAGAGATTCCTCTGCAATGCCTGATCTTCCCAGTCCAACTGAATGCAAACATCAGAGTGGCTGAGAGGGGACTGTGGAGCAAAACTTGGAAGACCAACTTTCCAGGAATTTTTTGTAATTTTCCGTAGCTGCAGGCTTGCACTCTGCTAGGTTTATTGATGCTTGTTAAATTCCCTTTTCCAAAGACATTTTGATGACTTTGAAATCCAATGATGATATCATTTCGGAGCTAGAATTAAAAAAATAATAATTTTGGATATTATTAAGATTGATACTAACACTCTGTGTGCTGTTGCCTCACAGCAAGAAGGTCCTAGGTTCAAATCCGGCCTGGGCCTTTCTGTGTGGAGTTTGCATGTTCTCTCTGTGTCAAAAAATCATGCAGGTAGGCTAATTGGAGACTAAATTGCCCATAGTGAGTGAATGAAGGTGTGTGTGCCCTGCGATAGATTGGTGGCCTGTCCAGGGTGTATTCCTGCCTCTCGCCCAATGCACGCTGGGATAGGCTCCAGCACCTTCCACGACCCTGAACAGGATGAACGGGTGTAGATAATGGATGGATGTGCTCTGGGTTCAACTTGAAAATTAGAATCAGTGTCAACACTACCACATTACAGTATTTTGAGTTTATACTAATGATGAAATGTTCACGTAAATACTGGACTCTCTACATAGTAACATTTGCACATGGCTGGCGATCTAGAGGAGCAGTTGGTCTTTACTTATTCCTGGTCTGTTGGGCACATTGATTCACTCTGAAACTCCCATGTCTTGTTTGCACATGTCAGTAATTATGTGGGTGGCTTCAACGTGGATAACTGTCAGACTGGTCTGGGAAACCATCCAGTTTCGTTCACACTTCCATGGAGTCTCACAAGATAGGATAAAAGATGAGTAGATGGATATGGCTAGAATCACAAGTGCAACATTTAAAGCCATGTAGTATTTTTTTCAGAAGCTTTATTCAGTGGATTATGTGTAAACCAGCTTCATTGTGTGTTGACAAAACCAAGCAGAGAGAGTAACATATTTACATGTCATTAAAATAATATTCATATAGATTAATGTCCACTGCATATGGGTCCATTCATCCATCCATTTTCTAAACCACTTACTCAAACCCAGGGCTGCAGGGGGGTTAGAGCAATTTCCCAGCAGATATTGGGTGAAAGCCAGGAATACACAGGAGCCGCCACACCTATCACTCATGCATTCATACCCCAAGGACAATTTTGACTCTCCCATTAACTGACCTGCATGCCTCTGAACTGTGGGAGGAAAGAGAGTATCTAGAGGAAACCCACCAAGACAGAGAACATGCAAACACCACACAGAAAGGCCCTCGGACTGGATTTGAACTTGGTACCTTATTTCCGTGAGGCGACAGTGCTACTCACTGGACCGCCGTGTCACCCCACTGCATATGGGTATGCGAACCAAATAAATATAGAATGCAAAAGAAGCGATGATGGTGTTAGAAAGGTGAGAAATACTAGACATAGTCCATGAAATAAACACAGTGGTTTAACTATTCAGACTATTCATTCATTCAAAACTATCTTTTCTCAAGACATGGAGAATAGCTGGCGGAAGCTGAAAATCCTGTTTTTATCACCTGAGACCTAATTACAAGGAAAAATCTAAAGACATTATGTTCCCATGAGTCATTTACAGAAAAAAACAAAACAATTGCTCAGAGCTAAAAGGGGAACCAGCGTAATGGGTAATGTTGCTTTGCTCAGGAGAGAACTATTACCACTCATGATAAGGCCCTCTTTAGAGAGGAAAACGTACTCACAAGTAGAGGATCCCACCAATTTTACTTTCTTCTTGTATTATACTTTAGAGTGAAAATGAGGCAGATGAGTGAATCCCTTACCAGTAAATATTTAACAAGCTTTATAGATGTTTACATATTTGTTGAAATATAGCAAATTACATCCATAGGTTAGTTATGTTAAAAAAAATATATAAATATATATATATATAATTTTGCATGGATGAATACAGTATATCCACTGATAAAACATTAAAACCAATTCCATGTCCTCAGCTAAAGCATGAATAACAAGGAAATAGCTGCTTCTTACAGTTTTGAAACATCACATAACTTGAGTCCTAGAATTCCACCAATTACAACTGGTGGCATGCAAGTGAGGTATTTTGAGTAATTTGACCTATTTTGTAGCAGAACCACAACTATAAAGATACAGATCTCATCAAGGGAACAAATAGCAGATGATGGCTGATGGTAACAAGTCAGCAGTTTAGTAACATTTCAATCAAGCCCAATTAACTGAATTCACATTTGGATCACCAATTAGCATACATGGCAAGACTAGGGCTTACTGTGGAAACAGTATTCAAGGGAAATTTTAAGGCAAGCAAAACATTTCTGTACACACAGCAGGATCTGTGTGAACCTTGCGAACTAGGGGGTGAGGGAATTTTCATCTTATTTTTTACTATTTTATTTCTGCCCTCATTATCAACAGTAGAGGTATTGTGTTTTAGAAGATATCTAGCGTCACAAGACATTGCCACGAGCTGTTTGAACTTAAAACAACACCGAACCATCCTCGTATGTATGATCTGCCTGTTTGTGCTTGTGTCATCATCTTCTGTACGTCATGTGCTTCACTCATCTCGGACTTGCTCGGCCTGTAAGCAGCACAAGCACTGGCCTTCAAACAGTGGGGGAAAAATCCTTCAGCAAAGAGATTTACCCACCCCCTGCTTTTGCCAAATCACCAGGAAAAGTGCTATCACTTTCTGCTGGCTGCTGACAAATGAAGATGGAAACCTCAGTGCTTCACTGAAAGGGTATTCCTGTGTCATCCACTGTGTTTTTTATTTCTATTTTTTATTTTTTATTTTTTTGCTATGGCCAACAAGATTAACTGACCAGCAATTAAGCTGAAGGGATTTACAGGGTGAAGGTAACAAAAAGTGGAAGCAGATAATGTATGATCTGTGTCCTTTATATCCCACAGAATTGTGGTATTCAGCAGAAAAATACAGCAAAAGCCCCTACCACTGCATTTATGGATTAGTGACAGTTTGAAAAAAACTCATAGAAAGAAACACTGTTCCAAGGACAGGAGCAATTTCATTGAATACCTACCAGTCATAGACCTGTAAATTGAGTATAATTTCCATATAAAATAGTATTTCACAGTTTTGAAAAAGTTTTTCATTTGTGGTTAGTTGTGATTTCACTTGTGCCTTGATTTGTAATTACAAGGATCTTGAACCTCAGATTGATCTTTACTTTGCAATTTAGCTGAATTCTCAGAAGAACATTGAAATGTGTGACATAATATGATGAGCTGATGACATAACACTTATAATTTTGCACGTTGGCTACGGTAAAGGGGGCCTTATGATGAAAGGCAGAGAGTGGGGCAATGGTCACAGGACATGTCGTGAATTAGCAACAAGGACAAGGACAACAAGTGTGTGAAAGTGCTCAGCTGATGTGCCAGTGGCCCATCTAAGTGGTAACAAAGAAGGGATTATAAAACTAAAAGCAACCTGTCACCTCGGGTATCCTTCTGATCAATTACCTCAAGCACTTTGGAGATGAGAAATGGGTGCCAGCTTGGGATGGCCGCATGGAGCGGGGTGGTGAAGGATGAGGAAGAAAATAAGGCAGAAAACAGCCAGCTGCTCAATACAAATCTGTCCATTAAAACTGGCCTGATATACTGTTGCTAGAGCAATTAACTGGTAATAAATGATAAATGCATATATGGAGTGTAAGTATACAGATATGTAAGATGGTCTACTTCAACACATCCAAGTGGCAATCTGTAGTCTGTGGGGCAGCCTACACATTTGCTGAATGTCAGTTCAAGTCTTCTCTGTTTTTACATTTTACCTCCTTGGTGCTTAAACTGTATATAAATATCTGTCGTTGTACCCTTGAGCAAGGTAGCTACCCTGAATTGCTTCTGTAAATATCAAGCTTTATCAAATGGATGGATGTAAAAATATAAGCAGTGTAAGTTGCTCCGGAGAAGAGTGCATGCTAAATGCCTGAATGTACTGTAAAGAATGCAATATAATATCTAAATATATTGAATTAGATGATGAGAGTGTGACATGGATGAAAGTGGACCAGGCTCCTTGTCAGAAGGTTGGAAGATTGAATCTTTGGTGTGGCAATGTATTTCAGCAATGTCCCTAGCCAATACTGCTGCTGTAATTGTCCAGCTGTGTTAAATGGACAATAGATTAAAATGTTAATGAGTTCTGATGGATTCATTGGGCACTTGTGAATTGACCACAGCAGCAGAGCACAAGGCACTGTTTAATATAATATAAAATAAAATTTTGACAGGCAATCAAAACAGAAGGGTTTACCACAGAGACTTAAGCAAACCCAGACACCCAGCTGTGTCTAAGAATAAGCTTATTTTATGCCTAGGGAGTAAAGAACCTGTTTCCCACTCTGCTCTGATGATGCACTGGCTCAGCTTATTCAAAGGAACGAGGAAGGAGTAGCCTGTTAAAGCCTGGAGATGCAGCCCAGGATGGATAAGGGATGGTTACTTTACAGTCCAAGCCTCATCAAACAAACAACATAGAATAGCTTAAATACAAATATCTCTGTTATACAGAACGTGACTTCTGATAAAAAAAAGAACAAGTTCAGCGGTAATCTTACTCAAAATGCAATACAGCCGAAAGGATTTTGAATTCTGGAAAAGGACATGGCTCTAACGTGAACTAGAGTATAGGGCACAATTTACTCTTGATGTACATAGATAGTATTCGACAGTTAGTTAGTTTAATCCACAACTTAAAAAAAGTGTTTTACAATATTTGTAATGTTTCTTTTGTATTATAAATGGGACTGCTGGATGGCACATCCTAAAGGCGCCGGTACTGGCTACGGCTGGCAGGCCCACCAGGTAATTGATCTTAGCATCGCCCAAAGAGGGTGGGATTCAGTCTGCCTGGATGAGTATTTTTTTTACTGCTCACCAGCTCCCCACTGGCCAACTGGGTGATCACAGATTGCTTGCTCAAGCAGCACATGAAATGTCCTCCTCCATCCGAAAGCTCAAATTATACACAGCAGTGTGACAAGAGGCAGCGGCTTCACTCAGATTAATAGCGGAGGTTGCAGTTGTTGAATAACATAAGCAATTCTAAACTTTGGAATACATTTCCAAAATATTAGCTTATTTTTTCCCCAGTCAATTGTGAACTAGATGACTGGCACATACTAAGACATACTCTCAATACAGCCTATGCAACACATGATTTCTTAGATGGAAATAGTCCCTTCACGATTTCTTCACGGTCTAGCTTTCTATCATCTCCTTGGACAGTTTATCTTGCCTTCATCTTCTTCGCACAATGAGCAGTCACATATCCTATTCTAGGGTTGTATTTGCAAAAATATATACAACATGGCTCAAATGAAGAATCTGCACAGAATGTTGATCAGTAATGCCTCTGAGCATGCTTAGCACAGTCTTTGAATAATGGCATCCAGATCAGACAAAAGCAAACCTACAGTAAATTGGCATGTTATGCACAGGAGGAAAAAAGTCCTTTTTGCTAATATTTATACTGACCTCTGTTTATATTTCCTTACTTTATCTTAGAAATTAATGCAGAATAACAGTGTATAGGGGAAGCAGTGTGACATACTGGTTAAAGAAATTGACCTTTGAACAAAAGGGTGCTGGATTGATTCCCAGGTGGGGTATTCCCTTTTGGTTCAGCGCATCTAACCATTTTTCCCCCAAATGACTGCCTTATGCAAAAAAAAGGAGTGGATGCAAACATTATAATGGTATCTGTCAGGCCTATGAATAATAATAATTCTGAGTTTTATGACAAGTGTTAGGCTGGGCAGTTGAACTGGTGTCCTGGGGGTGGGCCCCTGTCCTCAGGGAAAGTGGGTCACAGCTGGTGAGAGGAGTCTCATGTCTGCCTTCAAGCTTCGCAGGCGAAACAGCCACTGACATTGGCTGCCCTTTTCCAGTTCGCTCTTGCGGCAGTTAAACTTCAAGCCATATTACATGCAATGTTTAAGACCTGCGGACCTGCAAGACGAATGCCTTCATTAAAAAGATCAGACTGCAGCATTATGGCCTCTGCATACAGTGAATAAATCTGTCTTTTAAAAAGGTGGCTATTAAATACTCTGCTAGCTCAGATGCTTCTGCATGTGAAATTGGTGTTCTCTTTAAATTATGTAATCATTAAGCTCATGATACATTTGCTAAGCCTTCATACATAGTTAAATCATTGCTACCAGGACCCTAAAACCTGGGTCTAGTAAGGTCAATGAAAAGCATCCTGTAATCTGAGTAAAAGAAAAATCAATGTAAAACTGTCAGTTACTTTAAAACATAGTATATTTCAACTGGAAAGGCAAAGCTCTGTGTCTCTGTATTTGACAGTTAAAAAAAAAACTGTTTTTTTTGTACAGCATAAGCTCTTAGAATATATACTTGCTTGGGTAGAAACATTAAAGTATGCAGATGTAGAGAATGGAAAAAATCTGTAGATAACATCATTAAAAGGCTTGATGCCAGGGCTGGGAGTTTGTGGCTACATGGTGTTAATTAAATCAAGGTGGTGGGAGGCTGATTAAAAAGGACCCAATGCTGATGATCCATGAATCATCAGGACATTTTCTCCCATCATTCCCTGCGTCTCTGTGTGTCCATTGCTGTTTTTATTATCCCCTTTCCGCATGTTTACAGCTCGGTACGAGCACTAAATAAAAATAATTAAGCTGTTGGAAAAAGGGTCCTTCCTCTTTGGCGAAGTGAGAGCAATTAGTACCCGTGGGATGTGTCAGTGATGCTGACATCTCTTCGGGAGGTGTCAAGCACAATGACATCTCATTGTGTCTCAGGACTATTCTGTCACCAAGGAGAAAAAAAAGCAAGAAGAGGAGGGGTCCCTATGGTATTGTGACGTTCATAATGAGACGTCTCTTGCTTTGATTACCCCTTGGCTTGTTTTGCATGTATTTCAGAGCGAAGATGTCTCGCACACAAGGACTGTTCAGAGGAAGTCCTTTGGAGATTGAAAATAATTATAATCCCATTAAACAAGCACACTAATATGCACTGAGACTCAAGCCTCTTTTCAGTCGAATGTGCTTCATCCTTAACTTTGAGCAAAAAATCAAAGGAGGTTTTTCCCTTTCATGTCAGTTCAGCAATCCCTGAAACAGACAAAAAATGAAATGTACTAAATGAAAAAATTTTAACATTTTCTCAGATTTATTGTTCAAAGTTAAGGACAAAGTGCATTAGACTGAATAGAGAGCTCAGATCTATCTGTACAATCTTCTCACGTCCTCAAGCTATCCTTGTCTTGCTGCCTACCCATTATTATACATCACAAAGGCTATATCCCATTGTACTTATCATCTTGTATAATATAACACTGTGTCCCATTCTTTCTGTACCCTATATATACGATATATCTGCATGACAATGAAGTGTTGTCCTTTGTTGTGTTTTGACATCATATCCCTGACCTGAGAAGCCAGATTGGTTTGCTGTCGGTTCATAATTACCGTCCTTGTAAGTTACCTTGTATGAAAGTAGGCCTTCACATGAGGAGAGTATAAAGAGAAAATGAAAGTTTGGGGAGGGAGACAATTAGCTCGTTTGGCTAATTTAATGGATGGACTCCAATTATCCAGGATCACTTAAATTGCTCACATGTTTAAGTATTCTATTTTTTTTACTGAAATAAATAATCCTTTATATCTGGGCTGCCCAACTCTGTTCCTGGAGATCTGCTGTCCTGTAGGTTTTCATTTCAACCCTAGTGTCGCACACCTGATTCTACTAATTAGCAACTTAATGAGATCTCTAGCTGTTGAATGAGGTATGGTGTCTTAGGGTTGGAGTGAAAACTGACATTAGATCTCCAGGAACAGGGTTTGGCAGCCCTGCTTTAGGGGACAGTGGGGCAAAACACAAACTGTTTAGGTAGATGCATCAAGCTTTGATGATGTATTTCAGGTCAGACCGGATCTTTGTACATAATATATTTAACTCAGCTTCAACTTCAGGCTACGTGGTGACATGTGACATTGACTGATACAGCTGTTTGGATCCAACAGACATTAGACGGGAACGGGAGAATAATGTACAGTCTTGTAATAGATTTTCACCAATACAGGCCACGAAAAACATATATGCAATCAATAAATAAATCCAATCAATAAATAAATTAAAGACTATTTGTATCATACAACATGGAATTGTATTGAATTGCCTTACTTTGTGCTAACTTTTAAAGCTATTAAGACTGTTAGTTGTACCCCACGCCGCATTCGTTATAACCAAAAAATGGTGGTAAATGTAACATTTCACTCTCAGTACTTTCAGTCAGATTTCTAGTGAATGGGATGTCCCAGAAATTTAATTGTGGTGTGTAATGATAGTCAAGGGATGTAGGTAGTTTGTATTAAGAAATGATTCATCAATCTCTAGTTGTTATTTCCCAGCTCCCTCCTATATGGTGCAGAAAGGACTGCAACAGCAAGAATCTTCAACAACCTTCAGATTGAACCAGGAAACAAAAGCTGGCCCCGTGAGTACACTGGTGCGCTGCAGCCAGTCGCAGATTTCTAGTGTAAATTCCTCACTTGGCAGTCATTGAGAATGAAGAGGCAGTGATTAGATACTGACAGCCCCGGTTATCACTCTGGGAAAACGCAAGGAGTCACCCACTGAAAATCCAACCTCCATGCTGGCACTTAAATTTTAAAGAGTGGTTCATCGGGAGAGGAGAAGACAGTGCTGTGGATATTTTGCCAACTTGAGTGACAACACGTACCCCCTGCTTTGCTCCAACCTTAAACAGGTGGAGGTGTACAGTAAATAAACTACTGATCAGGTTTAGCTCACCCCCTTAACCTCATGGCTCTGTTTCAGCCAGGGACCTTTACTTTGAGATGTCCTCCCTGTTGTTGCATGATTGTGTGAGGTCCAGGTCAGCTAATTATCAGTTTTTTTTGTGCGTGAGAATCTGGATTTAGTAAGGAGGCAATGATCCTCACACTGAGCTCATTAGATGATCTGAGGCTCTTGAAAGAATATAAAAAGGAAAAATAATGGCTGGGCCTGTACAGATTAATTAGGAGATTTGTGAGGATAGCTGTCTTAGCCTAGCCCACATACTGTGCAGCGGAAAAGAATATGGGATAGCAATGCTATGTTAGTATCTCACTCTCAAAACCTAGAATGTGTGATAGCAGCGAAGGGATTATGAGCTATTATCTGACCTTTACTATTCACAAACACAAAGATTAGATATCTTCACGAAAGAACACAGTCACCAGAAATTGCTAAAGAAATGGCAGACATATGCATTCATGTCTGCTATTGCCTTCTTTTGCCTTCTTTTTACTTGTTTTTCTTTTTGTTGTTATTTTTGCTCATGAGAAACAAACTGATTTCAAGAGTAGCATTTATCTGTAGATGTGCACCATGGTCCATGGTTTTTTGTTGTTGTTGTCTGAATCACAAATGATCACTGTCCTTTGTGCTTATACCTATTTATCCTAGGAACTGACAATAGTTACATTAAAAAATAAAGATAAACGTGTCAAAAAAAAATTGTCTTAAACCATACTCACTGGACGTGAAAGTAATATTTGTTTATAATTTAAACATGAATGGTCAATGATGCTGACCAGTCTAAAGAAATGCCACACCTGTCACTCAAAGCCTGACTGTATCCTCTAATCTCCCAGAACCCTTGCCAAGGTGTCTGTGCTCCCAGACATAGTCAGTCACTCACAATCCCCTGCGACATTTATTTGAGGACACCCATTTGAAAAAAAAAGAACTGGTGTGAGCGCTTGATTATCAGAAATAACCAAGGAAGGAGGTGGTGAGGAAAAGTGATAATCACTCTGAGACCACTGGATATATTTTGTAATTAGCAAGCTGAACTTGGCTCAGTGTGCCCAAGCAGAGGTGCTCACAATTTGCAGAGGACCTGTCACAACCGACTGAATTGTCATTTCTTAAATAAAGTCATCAGACTCTCTTGGAGGAAAAGGTTAGAAGTGTCTTTGTGATAAATTTAAGGCAACAGACAGAATAAATGAGAACAGGAAATTGGAAGGGTTAGTTTCTGTTTCTGCCCACGGGAACCTTGTGGGAGCTCCAGGACTTTGGCCCCAGGCAACCACAGAAATTAGTTTGATTAAAGTGGTGGATGATGAGACATTATTGCATTCAACCCTCCACCTCCACAACAGATGATGTTTCGACACCAGCTCCCCTCAGTTGTCCATTCTTTCCCCCACTAGTAATATAAAATTACCCTGTCTTAATAAAATTTATTTTTATATCAACACAGCGATGGAAAAGTACAGTATGATCAAAGGGAAAAATTAACACCTGCTTAGTTTTTGTGACTGTAGCTCCAGGTGCCAAGACAGGGAAACAGTCCAAGGCTGAGGGTTCACATACCCAGGGAGCAAGGTCTTTAGGAGCAGCAGTGTGGAAAATGTGGCTTGGTCTTAGGGGCTGATGGAAGAACAGTGCCGTGTTCCCTGCCCACTTTTGGCTCCAGACTCAACGACAATGATTCGTAGTGAATATAAGAGGACCCAATGCCACCCAATGCCCATATTTGAAAGGGTTTATTAACTTTAGAGTGAATGTAATATCACGTTAATCTGTCTTTGATCTGCTCCCTCTTCCCAGTGGTTTGTGCACTGGCAGGACCTTTGTTTCTGGGAAAAAGGATCCTGTTTAAAGGGCACAAGAGCACCTCTCCGACTTTGGGATTTTCACCCTGTTTGTGTTCTCAAGTGCTCTGACCTCATAGTGCCATTAAACTACCTTTCACTGTTATGAAGAATACAGGGCTGTTTGCACTGAAGGAGAAAGAGAAGTGTGAAAATGTTCTCAAAGAGACAATGTAAATGCAACCCAAAAAATAATAGTTTTAGATTTCTGGTACCAGGAAGGGCCACAGAAGCAGCACACCTCTTTGCTCCTGTCTGTTCAGGTTACCCATTCTGGGTAGGAGCTGTAACTCACTGGGGCAGCTGCTACCCATTGCCTAATCATTGGGCTTTATAAAAGGCCTCATTCCCAAGCCTAAAGAAAGAGACTCCCACCCCTCACCAACATCCCCCACTCCAGCCATATCTATACCAGCAAAGCACTCAACAGATTTATCTTAAGTATTTTTCAGGCAGTGCATTTCTGTCTTTGATTGCACTATGGTTTGTAATAAAGCACCAAATGAAGGTGTCAGTGAGACTGTGACCTCTCTTTTAATTTGAAATACACTCAAGAAACTGAATATAACAGTATGCAAGGCATAAATGCACTGATTAGAGACCAAGGGGCTTATTTATCATCTACATCTGTCTTATCATTAGCAGAATAATAATTGCTACAGCAATAAAATTATTATTTTTAATGCTCTACTGTATAATTAGGTCCCAAGTGTGCAAATTCAATGGTAAAGAACCCGAGAAGACTCCAAATTCACTTAAGGTAAAACAATACAGCTTCCAATGCAGTGACTGCACTAGCAGATTTTACAGGTACAGACCAGAAAAGACAGTTTTGTTATTGTTACACGCATCTCCATCTTGACTCTCCCTTTGTAAGCGTATGAATGGCCCACACATTTGCTCTGTTCTCTCTGTTTTCCAAAGGAGGGGCCATCTTTTAAATCTCCAACTGGGCAATGCTGGGTTCCATTAAGTTGGTCATAACTCAGGCAGACCCATCTTAGGGGGCCACAGGCAACTGCCAGGCTCCTGCAGTGCGTCTGGTAGCTGTTACTGTCACCAGAGAGGTTGCGACGGGTGACCCCTGGCAGCGGGAGTTCTCGGGGAGCCAGAGGCACCTGAAACTTGTCTGGATTAGCATTTGACTTTTTTTTTTATTCCTGCGGTTGCTCTTACAACAGTACATAAGATATTTTTATCCATATTTTTCACACATCCATGTCATTTAAGTGCATATTTGTGACTCTTTTAAATATAACCTTACAGATTGCCTGATTCACTGG
The DNA here is from genome assembly GCF_018555375.3 of Anguilla rostrata. NCBI lineage: Eukaryota > Metazoa > Chordata > Actinopteri > Anguilliformes > Anguillidae > Anguilla > Anguilla rostrata. Next base: position 67,493,059 of record NC_057933.1, on the reverse strand, counting down.
AATGAAAGACATTAATGAAAGGGAAAGAGGGGGTTTTACTTCTTGGAATGAAACTACTTTCCATGTTGGAAATGCAGAGTCAGTTTATTGGCTCAGAATCTCATTTGAAGACGACTTGAATCGATGTAAGGTTGAAATTACTGCATATTTATGCAAGCTCCTTTATGCCTTTATGACTTTATCTGAAAGCACTTAAGCATGTTTTGCATTAAGCATACTGTGTTACAGTTTGCACCACTGTACATAATTATGTGTCATACAACCACAGAAGCCAAAATGACAATTATGGGCTGATTATTTCTGGTAAGTTCTGCTCATCACATAATAAAGCAGTTGAAATTAGACAAGCTTGGCAATGTAATTTATGAACAATTGGCTGCTACCTTAATGGCACGATAATTTCAATTTGCAGAAATTATTGTACCCTGGATTTTGAAATGGTATTTTTATGAAAAGATTTTTTTAGCTGCACAGAAAGAAACAAACAAATAAATAAATAAACAAAAGAATGCTTCAGTTGACAGAAAGAACAAACAATAATTAACTAAGAAATATGTTTCATACTGTATGTGCAGTGTCTGACAAGAGCATAGAAGCGTGGAATACATGTATACTAATGGCAGCTAAAAATATCAACCAGATAAATGGGGGCACAGAGCATAAACAGAAAAGTGAAAGGACTATGTTTGTGAACGCATTAGTGAACATGATAAAACAAGACCATACTGCAGAGAATAAATCAACCCCATAGATGCACACGCCACACAAACGGCATGAAGAAAGGAAAATGAATTGCCCTTTGACACGGATTATCAACAGAGCAGATTTTTTTCTCCACAATGCTTTGCATTGCACTCCATATCTTTTGTTACGGGTTCATGCAGATGTACATGCAGTCCTTGTTGACAACCATTTTGGTTTGCGCCCGACACAAGCCATCAGTATACCTGAGCTTTGTGAATGTCCAAAGAAGGTAGTGTGAAAAATTAGAGTCCATTTTATTTTTCAAATTGAAGAATCAAAACAAAACAACAAAAGTTCAAAGCTGTATCCTTAGGGACAGAGTACCTAAAGAACATTGTGAATTATTCTCTTTTCTGCCAGAAGTTGTGTCACATTGTTGTCATATGTACATAGCAAAAAAGGCCTAGAGGACGTTCACTGAATCAGGCTCAAAGGTCATAAAATACCAATCAGAAAAGGGCACATCCTCAAAGATCCCAAAGATATATGTCAGAGAGTTTGGTGGAGAACATTTCTTAAGGGAGTCTTTCATTTGAAAAATAAAAGTGATGGTAAATCATCACACCTGATTTGTGCTGATTCAGTGCCAAAGGATGATAGTGATTTTGCACCTATAAGGTTGGTCTTTTAATTAAAAACCTACATGTACATAACAATACTGAAAACACATACAGTAAGTATTCTAGAATCTATATAGCATAGCTTTGGTTTCAGTTATTTGGTTACAGGACAGAGAGAGAGCCATCACAGTTGCATTTTATGAATTTTATTTTATTGTCATTTTATTTTATATAATGTGGAATATTAGTATCTTCATGAGCTCTACTTGTCACTTAGGGCATGGAAAATACTCATTCAAATTTACTGTGCGCAGATATTTGCTAGATAAACATAAAATTTCCCCTGAATGGTCATAAATAGTAACATTTATAAAAGGTCGTCCCATCCCTATGTAACAAAAGATATACTGTAGAGTACAGAAAAACATACAAGAGTGAATGATTGCATTTTAAAGTGTGTGAACCACAGTGTGTCACAATGTTTGTGCATTATTTTTCAATGTGATATCAATGTTTCATCTAAACAATCATATGGGGCAAATTTATATGCTTTATGATGGACAAAAACATTTTATTCATTTTTGGAGGGGGTTTGAATAGGTTTTTGGACCCCAAGCTATCTTTTGGACCCCAAGCCTATACTGATTAAAAGATAGTTATTTCCATTTGAAAATGATGCAAAAGTGAGTTTCATGAGTCAAAACTGTTGATCTGTTGAACTGATGATCAGGACATGCATTGCTTTACCTATTTTTGCTTGATATTCCTAATTAAGTTAGTACTGTAATCTAGTAACCTTTGTTAGTATTGTAAATGGTACAAGTGTCTTGCTTCTTCTAAGCCATTTTACAAGTCTATGTGATGTCTTAAATAGAACACTACCTAAATGGGCAGGGTTTGGCATCTGCATGAAGGAGTTAATTTGATGTTCAGAACGTCACTCGTAGAAAGGAGGAAGTTTATCCCAAAGCAATACTTTAGGTGCAAAAGAAAATACTGACAATGTGATCTCTTGCCCTATTTCAATAGAAAAAAAAAACTAATCTCCACTGTGACTCCCTCTATAGCTGCAGGTTAAAAAGTATAGATAAATAAATAAAAGTCAGAGTTGCTCCGTTTAAGAGACATTGCTGCTATTCGAGAAACTGGGTATGATTTATGAGGCCTGAATGGTTGTGCTGCCCGTCTCTCCCTCTCCTTGCTCTCCTGCAGTCAAGTTCTATTAGAAAACGTACTGGCGTATTTGAAGAGCCCCTGGCCATCCATTAAATGACTTTAAATAATGAAGAACAACTGCGATTCCTGAAGGGGGCAGGGCCATTAATTTAGGGAACAGGCTGGATACGCCAGGTGGGAGGGGTGTTGGTACTCTGGGGGGTGGGCTTAGCAGAGTTGTTCATGATGGGGAATAACTTTGGGAGGGCTGGCAATGGAATTAGAGGAGGATGAAGGGAGGGGGAGTGGGGAAATTTTCCAACAGAGGACACAGGGGAGTCAGAATGCTGGACCATGGCCAAAAGTGCTAACAAGAGAGATACCCACAGGCATCCTTCACAGCATTTTAATCTTGGTTTCATTACAACATGCCATAAGTGATTCATATTTAGATTTACATTGTGCAGTTACAGGCACAGGGGATGTTTTTTTGGAAAACAAGGGACTACGTGGCACTAATACAATATTAACAACAAGTTCACCAGAGATTTAGTCATTATATGTGAAAATTGGCTATTATCTCAGCATTTAATTATTTAAACATGTTATGGCAGACAGAGTATTAATTTGCAGAATGCTCTCATTCTTTATTACATTATTTAGGAGGATCAATATGAAAAAAAAAAAATTCTAATGAATACCAATGTATTTTTCAGCTTTTGTACCCACATTACAAATGGGTAAGGAAGACTAGAAGGGCAGCTGACCTAAAGAAAACTTATCACTCTAAATTAATTGAATCCCTCTTATGTAACTATAGTGTGAACTGGCAATATGTTTAACTGGGAGAATACAAAGATAATGTCTAATAAAGCACAATTTCCATGAGTGATAACAATTTGAAAAAGGTTCTTCAATAGACGTCCTGTTCAATCTGTCCTCTTCTAGAGTTGTCAAACTACAGCAGCTCTGTCAATATTTGAGGTAAGCACCAATCTCAAGGGACCCACTGATTCTACTCTGAGATCGTCCAGACCAGGTAGCTAGCACGTACTCCATATTTACCATATTATATCCTGCTCCTTGTGAATATGCAGCATCGTCTTTCTGGGCTTTTTTGAGGATTTGCTTTGGGAATGATCTTAAAGGGTAAGCACCACATAACGTCATCCCCCAAATATATTAGACCAATTATTTTTAGTGTAGAGGTTTTGCTGTTAGTATGGCTTCAAATTCGACAAATTGATCACTCATGATGGAAACACCCGAAGTGATGCCGGAAAAGTACTTCTGTGATGCGTGACGTAATAGGGTGAACACAAACAGCTCTGCTATTCTGCCACTTGGTTGAAAAGAAGACAGGAATTGATAGGATTTAAGTATTTCATTTTGAATTAAAGGACACTGTCAGTGACTCAGATGCCTCTGATTCTGAGTCTCCAGAAAACAGTATCGCTGGTCCTGGTACTGCAATACAGCCATTCAGGTTTGAGCCAGAGGTGATTGGAGTTGGAGGATTCTTCCCAAAGCCAACAAACAGAGCAGCTATCTTGCCCTGATTCATATGAAAACACTGATACCAATTGTATACGTCCCTATGTGTCCAGTACAAGGATATAAGACAATACGGGCTGCATACTAACAGTATTATCTACCAATGGCTGCAGATGGATGGCATTAGCAAGCTTAGCTCCTACCTTAGGATCTACTCTAATTCACCTCTAGCGAGTGAATTAGTTAATCCCTGATGCTCCATTCCTGATGCTTTCATGTTTCAGAGGTTTTGCTGTATAACACTCAGACCTGAAAAACCATCGCTACACTTAATGGTGGTGGGTTCACTGATTGATTGAATGTAATTAAGGAATTTCCATGTACTGAAGGAGGAATTACTTTATTCCGTTGCTCAGTGCAATGTTTTTTGTTTAAGTGCAATAATGGTAAATTCCTCTCCCTTTAAGGGCGATTTGCTTGAAAAATCATAGATATTTTCTATAAAAAACTGTAAATAAGAAAACAGTCATTGTGGCTCAATATGCACTTTGGTCACACCTCATATTGTATTCTATTTCATGTTCTATTGGACACAGATGTGCACTGGATCAATGCTGCTTTTGCATTTGCCACTTGGAAGCCATCAATCAAACCGCTCAAAATAAGATACTAAAGCAATCTTACTAAACATTTAAATGTTCAGTATACAGAGTTTGTCACTAGTGTTTTCAGATTAAATCCAAAAGAATGACAGAGCAGTGAAAATACGGTTCATTGTGCTTTTAATCAACAGAGAGCACTATGGGGAAAAGGGAGAAAGAACCTGTTTTGATTAGTATTTAAATATTGCGACAATCAAGCTGCACACCACTTTGATTGTAAAAGGGGCACTGTGGCAGGGCTCGGTCTGAGAGAAGGAACTGGGGCAATCTGAGGACCACACCTACTGGTTAAGCAGGCACACGCACCTGGATTGCATTACTGATGAACCCAGGACTCGAAAGTGTGCTTCCTTCCATAGTAAGTGGCTGAGACTGGGACACTGAAAGATGAGAGAGAAGTCTGAGAGACAGCGAGCAAGGGAAAGTCTGCTGTGCTGTTTTATTTAATTTTTCCTTTGTTGTTTTTAGTTCATTATTTTTCCCTGGATCCCATGAGGGTGAAACGTGAAGACTTTTTAATTTAGTTTATTTTTTAACGTTTATTATTTAACGTGCAGACTCTTGCATGTTGTAAGCACATTAATGCAGGTGAAAACTGGAATTGCTGCACCTCCCTGTGTCCTACTATTCTGTCCCTGCCAAGGGTGTCACCTGGCCTGTGACAGCCACATCCCAGTGAGCAAAAGCCAGAATCTAGACATATAGAGGGATGGAGATCTAGGTTGAAAAACGTTTTGAAATAAATGGACCTGGATAGCCCAACATAGCTCATAGGTTTAACCAGAATATAGCCTGGCTATGCCCTAGTCAGTTAGAAAACATTCACTTTTCAGCCAAACGTGGTCAGGTTTTCACCTGAATGACTAGATGCCGTTTCACTGACTTTTCAACAAAATAATTCACATGGATATTTGTGCAATGTGGTAACACATCCTTGTGGTATTCAAGATTTTGCTTCCATACTAAGATGGCAACCATAGAGCAATTCAGCAATCAGAGAATGAAGGGCAGACAGAATAAGGCTGTTCAGTGTGATGTGCTCCCTGTTGAACTGAGAGAACTTGTGCTGCGGGAGCTTAACAAATGGCCTGGGGTGAACTGAGGCCCACCATTCAAGGGCAGAATTGAGTACATGAACTACTGGTGGGCCCCAACACAGGACTTAATGTCTGGCTTTTCAATACCCATGGTTCTGCTCCTAAACCAATGAGTCTTTCTCAGCCTGGGAGACCAGCAAAGCTGCCTTGTTCACTGAAGCCCCATGAATTAGATTTATGTGGAGCAGCTGCACCTCAGTTATTTGAAAAAATGTGGCTTAATTAGTTCAAACTCCCGCGGGTCATTTGAAGTTACAAAGGCTTTGAAAAGCAACAAACACAAAGCAAAGCATGCACAGGAGCATTGAGGAAGAGGGCTGCGCTCATTAAGTGAAAAAAATAGAAAGCATCATTTTGTTTTTCATCTAATTTTTCCCCTTAATTACCAATATATTTCGGAGGTGAGGGAAATTAAACCTAAACCCCTTTGATATATAAAGGGATCAGTGATATTTGTTTCTTCAATTTCAAACAAAAATAATTGCCAGTTTGGGGAGTTTTATTGTTGATTATGTGTATCTCATTCATCATGAATTTTGTATTTATTTCTCAGATGTACATACATTCCAAAGCTAAGTACTCTTTGAGATCACTGAATACTGAGAGAAAGATCAGTGGGGCTGGTGGTGGATGTGATGGGTGGGTGGGTGGGGTGGGGTGGGGGGGGGGGGGGGGCGGTTGTTTGGGCAGTAGTTTGCATATCAAAGATTTACTGTGCTTTTAACTGAAATTTGAGGTACACTTGTTCAATACTATTTTTCTGAATTCTAGAATGAAATGCTTCAAACTTACCAGTTGTTTCTGGTCCGTGATATCTCTTACACAGCATCCCGTCAACATTGAGCTGGTTGATAAAATGTCCACAGAGCCCTTACCCTTTCACTGTAGTGTCACAAACTCCACATAGTATGTGCAAAAACCAGACATACTGTACTGTAACAGACATAGTGAATAGCTACATCCACCAATTTTTGGCCTTTAGGAATTTTGACAGGGGTGGTAAAAATCACAGAGAAAGAGTAAGAACATGCACAATACAAATCTCAAAGGTGCCTGACACTGTTTTTGTTTATTAACAGCACAAACATTATGTTTCAAGGTACATGCTCTTCATTCGATGTCTGATGAAGAGTATGTAACTCCAAATTTCATGTTAGTGGTGTTAAAATATTATTTTATCTTGGGAGCGGTATACAGTGTGTGAACTCCTGTCTATTGCTGTGAAAATCACAGCTATGTCCATGACACTGATTATTTCCCAAGATTGGAAAAATATCAGCTGGCCCTCTGTATGGAAATTAAAAACAATAATGAACAAAAAATCCAACTCTTTTTACACCCTTTTCTCCCTCTGGCACTACTTGGATTGTTGAAAACTCTGCTAGTGTCTGTTCATAAATGCCGCTGTCTCTTAAACTTGATTTAATTTCCCGTAATGCTGGAGTTTTCCCCGTTTTTTAATTTGAGTAATTATGCTGGACAGTAAAGTCTAACCACAGCAATGCACTTGCACCTCAACTCAACCAAACACAACCACCCTCTTTCAAAAATGAGGCCCCAGGGAATGATGGGATAGCTGCCTCATTCCTTCTCATGGATCTGTTAGAGAGCCTTTTGACAGCTGGTTTCCACAGGTTTCCATGATCTGTGTCGACAGGGCTGTCACACTGGTGCAGATAAGAAGATGTCTGGGAAATGGCTATTGGGACAGTGAGTTCTTAAAGAAAACATGTAATCTTCACACTTAATGTCCAATTCTGTCAGGAGTGTGCAGGAGATTTTTGTAGTGACAGAAGCAGATGGTTGTACACTGGAGGTTATTATTATCTACATGTCATGAAAATTCAATGACAGACACCAGAGGAAAAGCTGCAAGACAACTCAATAAAATTAAAAAATTAAAAAATAACTTTTTAGTCTCATCTTGGGATTTCACTAAATGACCATGATTTCACTGACTTTTGGAATTGGAAGACCATGAAACTGTTTGAAACTTCCAGTGGGAAAAAAGAGCTTTTTTCTTTTTCTTTTAATAAACCAGCCATTTATAAAATGTGCTTAACTGTTGAAATGGTGAACCATACAGTATGTTGGATAATTTTGTACTGAAAGGACATTTCATTCTGTCAAGTGGCAATATTGTATATCAGCAATAGGTGCTTTTCGGTGCTTTGACACATGCTTCTACATATTCATGTACACTGCCTTGTAAAAGCGTAGAGTAATAGAACAAAGTAGCAAGCACAGGACACGGATATGGGCTTAGCCTATTGAGTCAATGCAGAGTAAAATCAAAGCATAAATGGGCGACTTCAAACCTAGTTCTGTGAGGTTTATAAAAATGTGCAACAGTGTTCTCCCTCAGAGCTTCCTGACAGCTTAATCAGATTCTCCTGCCCCCTGGCCCTGGTGGCTCTTCTGTTGCTCTATTGCAACCGCAGGGCAGTTTCAATGCATACGCAATAAGGTGCTTTTGTGAGGGTGTCTCATATAAAAAGTAATTCTTCAATGTGTGCGGAAAAAACCCCACACGGCTTGTGTAAAGACGGCACTACTGAGGGTCTGGGAGAAGAGCCGTCATGGTAAATCAGGCGTAGAGTTATGGGGTAAAAGGGAAAGTGTATGAAGACCTATAGTGGGAAAGCTTGTGTTGAACTATAGTGTAAAGTACATGTATATGTACCGCTGTTGTGGGAAAACGTATTAAACTGGCTCTACTGGGGCAGGGTGAGAGGTGACTAGACTGTCAGTGGGCTGACTGACTTTTAATCAACATGCATTGTTGCAAAGCCAGAGTTAAGCCACTTAACTACAATATTCAAACAAAAGAGCTGTCACACATTCAGGCAATACAATTTCCAACAGCCCCAAGGTCCATATATAATTTCAAACAAATTCAGTTTTACACCAATTTATTATGTGTTTATTATGTGTCAGAAAAACTGAAAGTGTTCGTATCCCAACACCGTATGGGATTGTGTTGCAATTCACAATTTATCTATGCCTCTGCCAAACTGAGCAATGGTATTCACTTATTCACCCTATGAGATTCACCTTCATTGTGGGGTGGGGGAGGGGCATTTATATTAATGACAAAATCTCTAGTGAACGTAATTTGTGGTAAACGTGATGGCTGAAATAGTAAGACAACCAGCAAAGAGCACCATGAATGAATGTTGCGCATCAAAAGACAATCCATGCCAGAGCGCAAAGGCAGAGCTACCAGAACAGTTGGACAAAATAATTTTAACTCAATTATAAATATGAGGGCAAACACTCCAAGGCTGTGGGTTAGCCAATTCAATATTGTGACAATAGAAATCATTAGTACAAACCCAATCATGCAGGCGGTTCTGCTAATAGAACTGATTGGACGCTACGATTAGAGAGAGACTGCTCTTTGTTCTCTCCTTGCCTTTTCCAGTGGTAGCTCTTGGCAGCTACTATCTGTTACCTCTAGGCAGCTCTTTTAAAGAAAAACTAATGCACCATTGTAATGGGGCCACTGGATAATTAATTTCAGGTTTATAAAGTGTTGTAAAGTGAGCAAGTGAGAATGGCTGGCTCTATTCTGCCCCAGAGAAAATTGCAAGTTATTTTTCAATCGCATTTTTTAAGGAGCCAGAGAAACATGTGCAAATTGGACTGCACAGAATAAAATGGGTACTTTTGGTTTCTATTCGTTTCCCTCTCTACACAGTGTGGTCAAATACCAGCCTTTAAAAAAGAATTAATGGAATTATTGCATTAGAACATTTCAGTACTTCAATTGGATTATTTTGTTTTTGCCATAAGAATAACTGAATTCTCCTTCTTCACAAATATTTCTTCCTAAGATCTTATGATTGGGAACTGTGTATGCATATCATCTTCTTTACTCTTGAGCATGTTAATCTGGACTGATATTAAGAAAAAGATATGAAGGCATTAATTGAAAATTCACTGGAGTGTGCATAAGAAAAGAACATTGGGATGAATCAAAGGTTCTCTCTTGGTGGTTAAGTACAGTCTTTGTTTCCAAGGTCAATGGATGTAAATGGTTGCTGTTTTCAAGGGTAGAGGGATGGAGAGCAACAAGGACAGAGTAAAAGGCTGTGAAGACAGGCACACCGAAGTTCTCTGCAATAGAGAAGAATAGTGGGATCTATGTTAAAAAATATATATTTTAGCCATCCAATTCAGACCCCAGAAAAGAATATACATATGTTATATGAATTATGAGTATAAAATTGTATGATGTGAGTCCCACTCCATTAAACCAGCAGTCCATTAATCCACCAATACTGGGTTAATTGTTTGCTGTACTGAGTAAGCGGTGTGATACTTGTCTTTATAAGTCATTCACTGTGTTACAGCAGCTACACAGTATAGGATGATGTCATCTGTGATGCAAGCCAGTCCTGCCCTTGCATATATTTACCTGACTGGTTGTCAGTTGCATGATTTTCAGTAGACAAACTCTGAGCAAGGAAACAAGTAATTTGGATTTTTGATGAGGAAATTTGATTTCAGTTTTAAGTCCTTGTAAAAAAGGCTTAAAGCAACTGAGAAAACAAGACTTGAAAAGAATAATAATTTATTTTAAAAACACCAGCAGTACAAATGATAATAGTGGCTGACCCTTCCTCTCCCTGCCCCTACTGACAGTCACTTAAATAGGCTGAGCCAATCAGTTGCACCTGGCTTTCAATTACATCAAATTAATTAACAAATTAAATCAATGAACAATTAAATACAGTCAGTTAACCATCACATTAACTGGTGAAGGGCCACTCCTTCACAGTCCTAAAAAGAATAGATGGGACCAGTGCATCTGCTGAAGCCCAGGAATTTAACTGATTAAAATGGTAGGGCTCTTGGGCTGTTGGGTGGCTTATCCTGATAAAGCTCTTGTTCTCAGTGTAAGGATGGGCCCTTTGGTATTGTATCTGATTCCACTGCCCCACTGTTGACTGGCAGCCCAGAAGGGCAGAATTTAATTGGCTATAGCATCACCCAAGGATGGAAGGATTCAGTTGGTAAGGTTGTCCCCTTTTCATCATTTGAGAGTAACTGTTCTGGTGTATGTATGACAGTTTGCTTGCACCAGCTGAGCACAAAGTGTATTCCTCCAGTGTAATGACTGCAAATGTGGCTGGTGGCCATTTGGAAATGGGAGAATCATTAAAAATGACAGGTTTCTGAGAGTGCAGCTTTAGATGCAAATGAGATGCTACTGTTAGATGTGATTTGAAACCTTTAAAGCTTGATAGAGCTTAAAATTAAACATCCTGCACAGTCTCTCAATTATAATCTCCTGTTTCTCTGTTATTAAATTAACAGATAAGGGTCCTATTGCAATCCCCTGATTCAACAGACGTATATTAATAGAGACCACAAAATGACAACGTAATACTGCTCACAGGCAAATGCTCTTAATTAGGTTTCAGATGGATGTTTGGATGCATGGTATCACCATAAAAAGAAATAGATTATTGAAATTTCACTTAATTTTGAAACTGGATGTTGCCCTTTTTGAACTAGATAAATCCCAGCCAGGAACAAACGGTTATGCTCAATCTGTTGTAGATTCACTCAGCTGTACATCTGACTGATTTTGGAAGTGAAAGAAACTGGCCTGTCCTTTCTGCATATTGGTACATTCATGCAGTCAATATGAAATAGACAGTGATCCAAAATTCAAATCCCGACATGAAAACTGTCTTAAAGCATGAGGTGCACAACTAACATACAGTAATTGTACGAAGGTACCTCCGAACGCTGAAGCAGATAACAACACAGAATGAATAACAACACCACCCACATCAGACCTTGGTTTGAAAATAGTTTTGTGGGGTTCTTTTTAAATTACAGCAAGGGATAAAATATATCAACCCTATCTCAGACCCCACCGTCAAAAGGATTAAAGGCTCCTTCAGTACGACTCTCAGTATAGGAATTAAGAGTGTTTGGTATGGCAGGGACAACTTGTCGAGACATAACCCCACCCCCCATCCTAACAACAAATACCATTCAATTCCCCAGTCTACAATCTGTTACCCCAGAGATGGGACTGAACAGAGCATTAGTGTAATAAATAATGCCCCTCCCCCCCTCGCACCCTCACCCTCAACCTCACTTCACATCCGGACAACAGCTCCTCTGAAAGAGTGATCTCTCAATACATGACACCTCTTTCACCAGTGGCACCTCAACGCGCCCCCTTAACAAGCTTGCGGCTGCCCAGATCAATTAGCGATGAATCACTGACACTGGGAGGGAGGGGACCCATGCTGGCCATGGCTGCTACCAGGGCTGAGTCTTCCGTTTGTTGGAAATAATGGGCAGAGGAATGAATTGATTCATTGTGTCTGGGTCCCGAAACAAGAACAATCACCTCCCAGAGAAATATCCCCTTCTGCTAAGGAGAAGGGAATGGTTGGTGTGTTCACACCCCTCGTCCTCAAGCCCTGTCTAGGGTAGCGTTAAATTGGATTGCTCCCTGCAGCTGGTAAGACCAACCATCTAATGTCACACATTCGAATTGGAGAAAAATTTAAGGCTCACAGAGGAGGCACAACAAAGACTTGGCCATCTTGTCCCAAGGTGTGGGAAATGTCCTGCAGACTCTTTGAACTGAAGTGTGGTCCTTGTTAAAGGCAGTGGGAAAATCGAAATGCCACATTACATTCTATAAAAAGACATTCAATTATGATACAAGATTCCTGAAAAGAAAACCATGCTGAGAAATAATTACTGACACTAAAAATGTGTCATCAGAGAGAAAATCACAAACACAATGTACAAAACAATGGAAGGCATTAACTGAGAAGCTTGATTAGGAAAAGGGAAAAGGCAGTCCTGTTACAATAACATAAGAATATGCATTTTCAGAAGAGACAGAAGTGACAATATTGGCAGCCAGTTCAAATGACTAATATCCTCATCAGTTATTTATCATATTGGTATCATACTAATTTTTGTATATATATAATTTACAAGAATGGTGGTGATCCTGGATTATTTATTAAACTGAGTTATACTTAGAAAAGGGAGGTACGGGACACATGGGTAAAATTAGTGCTACACTTTTGGACAGCTATGAGGCATAGAAGGGACACACTTCATGTAGAACACCCTGTACATTTGTCTTCATATCTCTAGATAGAGCAGGCCTACTCTGTGTGGTGATTAAACAACTCATACTCAACGTTCCACTCATTACGGAGACAGTTAAACACGTAACTGCTCTAAAAGAGGCAGATATGTACTGCTTTGTTATGAACGTGGTCTGGCAGCCTTCTAATGTATTTTAATTGCTGTGTTTTATCCTCCATCATCTGTTCCTGTAAACTCCTCCAGACAGATGTGAAAACAGAGTGAGAACACATGCAGACAATAAAGCAAGCAAACCAGGTTAGCAGAAACCATCCCTCAGCTGTAACTGAATTGTTTATCCCGGATAATACAATTTTCAGAGCTCTCTTTCAATAAGCTCTAACAAAATGTTATCCTCCTTCATCCCTTGTCTAAATTATCTATTTATTGTATTCACCTGTTTGGACTCATGAAGGTCATACTGGGGTATAGGAGGGATCAAACATTGACCCTGCTCAAATTATCTGTTCGTGTTTGTGCATGCCAAGTCCTTTTAGATATTAACAGGCAAACTTGTTTCTGGCTCACCTGTTTATTCCATTTCCTGATTGTGGTTCACTGATCGGTGCACCACCCGATCAATATCTTTTAACCATGTTTTCCTTTCACCGCAAACATTCAAATCCAGCTGACAGACTTACTCTTAGATTCAGAGAGAGAAATCAGAGATGGCAAATGTCGTCATAGCTAAAGGATAAGCTACTGTTGCCTGTGCAACCTTTAAATATGCCCACCTTTACTATTTTGATCAGTATCACCTTGGCAATCAACTGGTTAAATTACTATATTGACCACATTTTTAAAGGCATGTTCTGTATGTTCTGTACTAAAGCTTGGCATAGCCCATTTTTTAAACTCACTGGAAGCACGTACAAATGGGAGTTATTAGAGTCATAAGGGTATTCGATTAGGCATTTGAATAAAATTTGTCTTTCAACTATAAACCATATTGTGATATTTAAAAAAAAAATTGTCTCTAAATTTAAAATCAAGCAAGCACAAACGACTGGGGCAGACTGCATACACAACCAAATAATGTCAACAGGTGAGAGTGCAAATCAGAGGGCGGACCTTTATGAGTGTAAAACCATGTTCCCATCTGTGCCTTTTTGTTACGCTATAAGAACATTCAGCTTCAATTTCAGGCCCTTTACATTGTTTCACTGTGTGTGACAAAGGCCATCACCCTTACCCAGACATTGTTCCACTGTGGATTACAATGGACGGGAATTCTAAAAAGAAGAAGCACGCCATTTGGCAGCAATTGGTGAGCAGGGGCTACTTGTCCTTGGGCTGATTCCTAAATAGTACAGTCATTTGGCCGTTTGTCACCTGAGTGGGAAGGCCTGGTCTTGGTTGGTTGAGTGAAAGTGAGGCTAATCTGGGAATGGCCCTAATGAGATGACATTGGCCTGGAGAAAAGCCAGTCTGCTGTTACTAACCATTTTCAGCAAGCCCCAGCGTTAGTAGGCTAATTATAAACACATCTTGCAAAATGACCTAAGCCAGGGGCACAAGTTTAAAATTAAAAATGCAAAAAAAAAAAAAAAAAAAAACAAAAACAAACAAACAAGCAAAAAAAACCAAAACATTACGTTGTGACAAGATTGTAATACAATGTATTATAATGGTCATTACCTTTTCCCATTATGTACCCTGCTGCTTTGTTCTTAATCAGAAAGAAATATGGATAGCCCTAGCCTTTTTACTGAAACTGACTGTTTGAGGAGGTTAAATCACTGGGTGTTGAAACTGGTTGTGTCATGACACAAGTTGGGTCCGGGTACTCTGGTTTCTACCCACAGTCCAAAGACATGCAGGATATGCTAATCGCAGAGTCTCAATTGCCTGTAGGTATGAGTGTGTGAGTGAATGGTGTGTGTGCCCTGTGATGGACTGGCGACCTGTCCAGGGGGTATTCCTTCCTGTTGCCCAATGGATGCTGGGATAGGCTCAAGCCACCCCATGACCCTGACCAAGAATAAGTGAGTTAGATAATGGATGGATGGATTACCCAAGTTCTTACTTCCCTCCATTGGCTTACCTACTGCAACTGTCATCAAATTCAGAACCATGGTGCTAGCCTACTAAGTTGCTAATGGGTCTGCTCCAGCCTACATTCACAAGATCATCAAACCTTACAGACCAGCTAGACCCCTTTGCTCTGTAGCCTCAGCACACCGGGGTCATCCTTCTCTGTGTGCCTGCACTTCCAGGTCACACCTGCTGTCTGTCTTGGCCCCAGGGTGGTGGAAAGGCCTCCCCACATCAGTCAAAAAAGCAGAGACACTTCCCACCTTCTGCTGCATACTGCAGACTCTCCTCTTCAAATCAGCTCCTTACCCTCTCTAGCACTTCTGCCAATGGCCTGAGTACTGTAGCTGTGATTAATTACTATTGATTGCGCTTTCATTTAATTGTTTGTTTTTTATTTTGGTAAATTGGAATAATTGTGTTTTGTTAATGTGTAATCCTCATGTACTTTCCCTAACAGGCTTAACTAGTTCACAGTTGATCCTAGGTTTTCACATTTGTGATTTCGGAGTATTTAACTCCCACCTCTAGGGTTCCTCTTGCTCTTAACCCCAATTTATGCTCTTTACTTCTTTTTATACTCTAAGTCACCCTGGATAAGATTGTCTGCCATATGCCAGTGATGCAATGTCTCACAGTGAATATATAGGATATTATTAGCATCGTCAAATGTCATTATTTTTAAACCTTATTATTTATGTTAATTATCACTGCAGAATATTTATGTCAGATCATCTTTGACATAAACAAATTTAGAATTATGCTCTCACAAGTACATTTTCATTAAACATAATGTTATGTTGCCTCATCCCAGACAAGTCAGACATGATTTACAAAAATAAAACTACACCGTATGGAAATATATTGGAACTACATGCATTTTCATATATTTCTTCAATATGTAATAATAATAATAATAATAATAATAATAATAATAATAAAAATAATAATATTAATAATAATATAATGTATTTACATACATTTCCAATATTTTGTAGAAAATACATTTTAAAATTATTTAACCATTCAAAACTGGCTACTTTTGCACATGACATGTATTCATTTACATATAATAATGTTGTGAGGCCTATGTGCATCTCCTGCCAAATATTTAAATATATTACTTTTCCGTATGGAACATTTAACAGTCTCCAAAATACATTACATGCATTGGCAAGTTTTTATTTTTATTTTTTCAAAGTGCTCTTGCTACCAACAGCTGTTTCTAATTTGTATGAAACACTTGGGTAGTAGGCCTGCTTTAATTTGATCCATGGGCAAACCTTTGTCACAAAGTGACAACTTGACAGTGATGAATTACAAAAAAAGAACCTGATATTGTTTTTGTTGCCCCAGTGAGTAGACAAAAGATACCACTGCAAAACAAGAAAGCAATATGTAACTAATTATTTGTCAATTAGAATGCAATTTTCTAATTATTGTTCTTAGGGGGAAGCAGTAAGTGCAAGTACGTGCAGCTGTAGAGAAGTACAGTTAACGGGCAATAAAAGAAGCATGAAATATAGTACGGATTCAATAAACACAGTATCTTATGCTTTGAACATAGTACCACTTTGCACCATGTAGACTATATGGCTCAGGATTGTGCTACCCTATATCGACTTTTCAATGAAAATATCAAGCTAGAATTTTGATATACATAAAACGCTTAGAGGGCTTAAGTAATTAATAAGATTTGATTTATGAATTAAAAGTAAATTACAGAAAAATACCCTGCACACAAAATGTTGGTCAGGCAAGTGAAAATGCTTTTGAATTATTTTCACAAAGAAAAAAAAACAGATTTTAAGCAGTGTGTTTAATAGCATTAGCTTTTTACCTTTTATATTGCATGATATAAATTAAGCCACGCGTAACTCCATTATACCCATCAATTCTCGATACAATAGATATGAGAGAGAAACTATCTATGAGATTAAAAACAGCTATATTTTATTAAGCAGAAAATGCAGTGCATAGGTCAAAGTTAAAAGGGCAGCATGCAACTTTCTTCAATCAAATTACAAAGGGACCACCATAAATCAGTACCTAACAGGGAATGAGATTTGGTGGGAGAAATTCAGCACCTCAGATGTTTAATTCACATTTTAACTTTCTCAGCTTGGGCCAACTGATTGTTTATATTCAAAATGACATCACAGTGAGTGACAAATTTAGGGTCACGCCTGAAACCTCTCAAATCCAGCTGGTGCTAATATTCAGTAGTAGAATCACAATGACTGCCAGTGTGAGGCTCTGTCATCATGCAACCTACTCCCACAAGACCATGTTGCATCTCTTCTGAGGCAGAGTTAATGAAGTTTCCAAGCTAGTCTGCAGTTTATTTTATTTAAGTTACTACACCACCATATATAGTGACTTAAAACCACTTTCTGTTTCTTGAATAATGTCATTCTGCAAAGGTGGTAACTTACCATAAAACGATCATTTACTGAAAGATGCATGTATTGATATATACGCTTATAAAAAATAAAAATAAAAAAACTCATAAAATACCATTTCTAGCGGTAAGGTTCCTACTTTCACATGAATGCAATAATCACCCCACATTGAGGACTGAACATAATTTAGATGCAGGCTGATAGCTAATAGTGATGGTACGCTTGGAAATGTTCCTCTGTATTCTCTTTAATCAAATTTTGATAAGACCTATTACAAAACCGCTATAATGCCCAGTGATTTTGAGACCACCTGAAGTGCAATATAAAGCCCACAGCTGAAAGTGAAAGAACCAAGGATAACTGCTGTCAAACTCACTTTCAGCCCATTCTTTAAATGTTTCACCCCTACAGTCTTTGCATAGCACGAAACAAGCAAAGAATCGGGGGACGCGATGCCCCCCGAAAACACCAGAGCAGCCCGTTTGATCAATTTCACAGCCCGTCTCTTGCATGTCATGGCTGACTTGGTCTGGGTGGCAAAAAAAAAATTATTGCAAGCTTCGACTTTGCCAGTGATAGGATCAGGCTCCACACTGTCATCAGACTGGCAGTGCCATCGAACAGCTGACCGGATAAGACCTGTGCAGAAGCAATGACAGAATGCACTGTGCTTGTCACTTTACTTATCTGCTTCCATTATCATCAACTTGCCTCACAAAAGGGTAAAACAGCTACATGAAACAGACCGTTTGTAAGCTGATAACAGGGATTTGAGTTTTAGTGTGTGAATCCAATTGAACTGTTTGACACAATTTTTCTGTAAACTTTGTTTACTTGTCATGTGAACTTTTATCAAATTGTGTTTTTATGAGGGATTGTAATTAACAGTGAATCCCCTCCCATTTGAACCACTAATCAGTATACGCCTCTGTCCTCAAGCCGTTCAACTACACAATGTCTAAATCTTAAACTTTTCCCCCTACAGGTTATGAAAAAGGTGAAGCATTTCATGCATTTTCTTTGGTCAGTAGGATTAAGTGAGTAGAAGAAAGGAAATTTCTTGGAAAACATTTCAAGACATGGCTATGCCATCTTAAAGTGGTCTTTGACTGCATGACGGTTATATTAACTTGATTATAGTACAAAAAATGGGATACAATAGATCCAGATTGCACGCACACCTGTTCTAATGCAGTAAGTGAAATGTACACTGATGTTTTGCATCACAGGTTGAGGTGTGATACAGGTGACACAGATTTTTTTTTTTACCTCATGCAAATTCATACCTTCTGCACAATGTTATAATTGTATGAATCTCTCTTTTTGTAGCAGTAAACAGGGTGGTGCATTTGTTAAAGAAGTACAAGACTTTACTGAGAGCATTGCAATATGAAATCCTGGGTGGGACACAGCTGTTGCAGCTTATTTTTTAGAACGATATTTAACCTGAGTTGGTTCAGTATGGACCCCTATACTGTACATGGTAAATATATCGACAGTATCTTTATAATCACTAAATATAACCACTTGAAGCATACACACTCCTCTGATATAATCAGCGGTGAACAATGTACTTTTTACACACTGCATGCAAAACGTACTAATATAATGTAAGTTTTAACATTTTGCAAAAGGTTTCTTTTGCTTAGATGTTATTACTCTGCATATTACATGGTTTATAAAAACACTCTCTGTATTCGGTGCTAAAACTTTGGACAGCAGCTTCCAAAATCAATGCATTCATTATAGGTTACTTGTACCTATATATTTGAATAATGGCAACTGTGAGTTCCAAAGCATTTTGGCCAGAAGTAATATTTACATTAGCCATAACACACTCAGTACTTTACAAAGCTCATTAGGTGCAAATTAGTCTCAATTCAAAATGTTAAGTTGCCAGGCAAGTGGGTATCAGGTATCAGACTGTTTTATTTATATCATGCCACCTGTCATGATCCACCCATATGCCTTGTTTGAAGAAAGATCATAAAATAATTGCTGCATGCCAGCTAGAAAGAATTACAGTCAACATAAGCATAGGTTCAGGCAGAAGATGGCAGTTTACTGGAGAGGAGGTTAATAGACTTGGAAATAATATTTTCCATGGAGTCCATGGCAGATGACTTAGCATTTTGGGGAACCATTATTTATGTGCTTAGAACATGCCCTTATTCAGGACATCTTATCTAGCTTATACTGTACATACACATTTATACATTTACACATGTGATCTTGGCAACGCTTTAACTCAATGCCATAGAATATAAATAACACAGTCATAAGAAACACGTCCTCACCAGTTGTGTCAGTGCGTACAGGCCCACAATTTATGTCATAACCCTATCATAATGTATGCAACATAATGTATGACTAGAGGGAGGGAAAGGATGAAGGAATGATTAAGACTTGCAAATGCACAAAGGAACAGCTGAAACATATGGCCACAGCTATGACACTGCACAGCAATATAGAAATAAGACTGCAAATACATCAGAAAGATACTATGCCACAGACTAAATCATTTCAGTTATTTTCTAAAGCTCTCACTGGGCACTGGTGGAACCCTCACCAGTGTGGGTCACTTTTCAAAGTATAAATAGACCTTTGTATGGACTACTCTGCATCAGTGTGGAAACACAGTATAATCAAGAGGTAGAATAAAACGTCACATGCATGATCTTGGTTGTTCAATGACAGGCACAACAAGCTGGATGAGGACGGGAGAAAGATCTCCTTAGAGTGTTAGAGTTTGATAGCTGGCTTAGTTTCCCATTCCTCAATGCTCTAATCGAAATGCCAATTGATTACTCTAGCAGGTGCATGTCTGTGTAAGGTATAAACATGTAAGTATAAAAAACAAACATAACTATTCATGTTTAGCATTGCCCATGGCTTAGCATTGAACTATTTAACATTCATCCCATGCAGCACCAGACCACTTCTAACCCTACTGTGAAATGCACAAACACATGCACACACACACACACACACATACACACATGCACAGAAAAGCACACATAAGCAGACATATGTAAGTAAGTAACAGCAGGAAGGTGAAAATTCTCTTTAATGGCTTCAAGCTCAGCCACGTTGGTCGCCATAACCCCATTAATGCTAGTTTCCTTCCCCAATCAACAGTAGCTAGGGGATAAACGTCCTTATTAAAATTCCACTTTCAGTCCGCTGATGGTGGCCTTACAGCCGCCCGTATAACACAGGAAAAGTGGCACTTGACTAATGGTGACAGTAACGGAGTCTAGATGTGGGGACTATCTGTAAAGCGAGGAACATTCAGAACATTTCTCCAAGACTGTTGTTCCGTACTGACAATGGCATTATTGTGTTCATGGAAGATACTAAAGTCCATGTTGTTGAAGAATGGGAGTGCTAATCGGGGGTGAGTGGTTATGACAGACTAGGCATTGTTGCACTAGAGCTGCTGCAAGACATGGAAGTTTCAATGATACATTCCTCAAAATGTATTAAAGACACAAATTTATAATGATTGTACTAGTAATATTGCACTAATAACAAATTTAAAGTCAGTTAAATCATTTTCTTTTGAACAGTTTCATAGCCTGTTTTAGTACAAAGTGATGATGAAATAATTTTCTATATGTAGTTACTTACAATTTATTTTCTCATTTTTAAATGTGTGCATCATCTTATATTATAAAAATGTAAATTATTATCATTTATTACATTATCATATATGATAATGTCAGTTTAAATATTACCTTCAAGATGTATTCTTTTTTATAGTTACAGGGGTCATCAAAAACTGGATATGATATAAAAATATATTTCAATCTTGTGCATGTAATCATTGGGAAATATAATACAGAATGCAAAATGAAATACATAAAAACACTTGTGCGAGTACATGCACAAATACATAGTGAGCAATCATATAATTTCATGCACGTCAGTACTCCATACCTTATTTAAACCTCGGAGAAGCATTGAGGGAGAACATTGTTGTAGTGCTACATCATTTTCAATACTGTAGCACTACACAAAAATTAAAGAAAAAGAGAATAACATTTAGTAAGACAATAAATATGCTCCATATATTTTCGTTTTCATATTTTTTCATTGTTTTCCTACAGTATATTTTCTTATAGATTTGATCACCTCAGTTCATACGCCCAAAGCATTAACTGGTAGCAGAGCTACCAACCATTTGCAAAGCTGGGATAAGAGGAAACAGTCCTACACTACAATTGGGTGTGAAGTGCGATCATCCATCCTGTTCTCAATAACCCGGGCTCATCTCACTGAGCTCATGACAGATGGGCATGGAGAGCTTTTCTCTCCGAAAGGTCAATATCTCTCTGGCGCCTGACATATGGAGGAATTCAGGCTTTGAACCTTTCAGCGTCATACGCAAACCCTTCACATGCTGGTGTAGGACAGAAGGGATACACCCAAAGGCTGAGTTTGTGTCATCTTTCTGAGAACATTTCAGCTTTAGAGTGCCCTTCAGTCGTACAGGCAATCTGTATAAATTTCACCGTGTTGGGGCCTGGGAGCACTACAATGCTGCATGAAGCATGCAGGGCACACTTGGGATACTGATTACATGTTAACAGTCATTGTTCAGTAAATTGAAATATTTACAATTACGTATTCAAATAAATCTTTCAATTAAATGTTCTATATCTTACCATAAATAAAATAATAAAAATTTTAAAAAACACAGGCGCCCCACAAACGATGGCAATCTTCTGTTTCAAAACAGCCTCCCAGATGGAAGGAATATAGTACAGCACAGAGAACTAATTATTATAGCAATGCTGATATGGTATCCCTGTTTGGATGAATTATAATCATTTAAATTGATGTTACTTTGAATAGTATTGATGAACAGTGGTTTGATGAATAATAAACAACACAATATATTCCCAGCATGCTAAGTAAGGTTACTCAAATATATCAATGGGTATATTTACGTGAATTCATAAATGCCTAGATTGAGTTTAATTTCCAAATAGTTGAAAAGTTTTCCACTGCAGTTCAGAAATAGCCTACTGCAGTTGTGCCATTGTAAAAATGAGGATAACTTTATGGTTTAAAAACCTTATGGGTGCTTTGTATGACTTTGTCACCCATCATTCGCTCAGGTTCTGGATTATTTTCCTGGTGACATCAAAGCAGTCAGATCTCATACTCAGGGCTTGAGGGCTTAAGGGGTAACTTTGGAACACAGCCCATGGTCATTACATGACAGATTTATCAGTCTCAGCATGCCCAGTACTTTTCCTAAGTTTTTACTTTCCCAAAGAAGCACCATAGGAGTTTTTCAATGGCAAACAAGAGGGCTTGTACATTAATGATACCATAAATAAGGTAAGGTAGAAAGCTACCCTGCTTCTGGTCCACTGGCAAAATGTCTTCCTTTCACAGTTCTATGCTTGAAAGATCACCCCAGAGGATGGTGTGACAATGTGGATTGTATACCCCCTCCTCTCTTCCCCATCCCACCTACTTTCCCTGAAGCACTAGGCAAAAGTTATATGCATGCCATTTTAATTAAAACAAGAATGGAACAGCCGCTGTTCAGGGGATGGGACTAGTTTATGGAACTTTTTGTCATCTTGTGGTAAACTGAGGTACTGATGCTAACTGCCAAGGGAACTCCTTTTCCAGTCAGCCTAGTCCACCAGTCGGTTAATCTGTTAAGCAGTCAGTGCGGGACACTGCTGTGTGTAGCCCTAGCAACTCCCTCCAACTGGGGGGATCGCGGCTGGTATCGTGTATCATCTTATAAGGAGTGCAATAAAATCTGCATCAAATTTCATCCCTCTAATTACAACCCCCCGTTCCGTAATGTTGACAGCATGGCACTAATTGCTTTCTCAGTAATTGTGTTAGATTTTTTTTCTCTTCAGGAGAGATAATAAAAGTTTTCGGCCATCTGTGCCCAAGGTATGGAACCCTGGTGTGTTACGGAGGACCTGATATTGCACGCAACCAAAATACAGGTGCAAATATAATAGCATTTAACAGTGCTAAGTGGTTGAGAAATTATGACATTATTTTTATGACAGAACGTGTATGAATTATGAACATTTTGTAGGGTACACCGTGGTTTTACATGACAAGGATCATATATCACAGTAGCAATTATACCACACTGCAGTAATCAATATAAGACCTTAGACTAATGGTTCATCACTATTGTAATTACCTGGAGGAATACATGCTGACAGCAGGCAACTTGCCTGCCTGTTCTACAAGCAACTCGAAATATATAAGCATAGACTGTCTGCTGTTTTCCACTTCTGCAATGACCACCAGCCTTGAAATGATCACCATTATATTCCTGGTAGGCACATGCAGTGCTTCTTGTAGGAGTAATGATTTTAAAGTGACAAAGATTCAAATTCTGACTGACACATTACTGTGATACCATATATTTAGAAAAGTACTTTACCTTGAGCTAAGAAATGTTTTTACATGACTATTTTACTGTTACAGTAGTCATTACTTGCTTCGCTATTGGGCACAATGAAGTTCAGTGAACAACAGCCAGCATACGCTTTAGCTAAATTCTCACTTGTCTTAGGTCTGTTTAGGTTGTGTATATTCTTAATAAATGCTGAGTGTCTACTAGTTCTACTAATATGAAAATCCAGCACCACAGTGACTTGAGGGTTTGAAGACAGAAACGATGCTTGCACATGTGCAGCGCAAAGTGTAAATGAAGTTGGCTGTCGTCCTGCCACTGTGTTCCTCTCATAAAAAAAATAAGCTGACAGATCACAAAAAGTAATGGACTTAAAAGTTCTGGGGCACTTCCAGCCTAGGGATTCTAAACTAATAAATGAAATAATAATGAGGGTTCTGAATCTCCCAAAGGCATTTCTTTCTTTTTTTACTTTTTCATACTTCCTCATTTGGAATTAATATTGAACCCATATGCGCCAGTGCTCTACTTTTTACATTCCTGTTATATAAAGATTGCTGTCTCAACAGAAGAACCAACTCTATGAGCACAGTCAGCTTTAATGCGATATTAAAGGTATGGATGCCTCACAATATTAAGTGATATTAGTGACACAGTATCACTGCTACTGGATACTACACCAGAGGGTTGTAGGTTCAAGTATTACGTGTTAAATCATAGTTTCATAAGAAAAAAAAGAAAGAAATTAATGTGTTAAACATGTTATAGAAACATTCAGGATGAATGGAGAAACAGTAGGAACTCTTGAAAGTCAGGTAACTAACCAACGTGAAGAGTACACATACGCAATATCTTGCTGATTGTGAAGAAAGGGCCTTGCACCCAGACTTAGTCAAACCTGCAGTTTCCTCACTAATAACAATGTGATTTATCCTCTGTTTAATGACCTACATCCATCATTCCTGCAGGAGGCTAAAGGTCAGCCTGTACAATACTATAAGTTGCCAGCAAGAGGGGATCAGCTCCAAAAAAAGTGTTTCCTCAAAATGAGGCAAATCTCATTGGAAGAGTAGCAATGTGCTCATTAAAAATTGCTGTGGGACAAGTCCAGAGATCTGTTTAATGCTATCATATAACAAAAATTAAACATCAGAAATAACATTTAATTGATAACCAGTTTTAGGAATGAAGAGTGCAACAATCATAATCAAATTTTTTCTTAAGTAGTTAACACAAAGTTAACTAGTTACAAAGGCTGCGCATGAATCCCTAAAGTGAGTTGTGCACACACTTTAAGGATAACATTTTACTGATAATCAATTTTAGACAGGCAGAGTGCAAAAATGACCATGACTGTACTCGCATTATTGGAGGACATTTCAAATGAAATCATACCTTTAGAAGAGAGCGAGTTTTCAGAGACGTTCACTTTCCGTTTACAGCTGCTGAACTGGCAGAAGTAACAGCAGAGCTTCCCTTCGCATTTGAATCCCCTGGCTCTGTCGGTAAATTGAAGTTCATTTGAGATTTATATGTTACAAGTGTTGGTGAGTGAATGGTGTGTGTGCCCTGCGATAGATTAGTGACCAGGATGTATTCCTCCCTCTCACCCAGTGGACGCTGGGATAGGCTCCAGCACCCCTTAAGACCCTAACCAGGAATAAGCGGGTATAGATGTGCCACTTAAAATAAATGTAAGCAATGTAAAAAAAAATTTTCGGTCTCAGTTATTTCTTAAATCAAGAGAAAGCACACCTGGGGAAATGATCTAAAGATTACATTTAAATTTAAAAACGTTTTTATAAATGAGACTCCAGGTCAATTTTATTCCAAAACATTATTATAAATGAGACCCCAGGTCTACAAACAACTGCACAGAAAAACAGGCCAATTTAACAATAATTGACCAGTTTTTTTACTCAGTTGTTTATTTATGGGTGTTTGGATATGAACTAAGCAATAAAATATATTCTCAAAACAGTTTTTCAAATACAATATTAATGTAAAGAATATCAACATTTACAATATCCAGTCTTAATATTTTCAAACAACCATTTTTCAAGGCATCACATTCAATTTTTTCATGCACCATTTTATTTAATAGTGGGGAAAGTGATTTGGCTAATCCTTTTAAAAAAAAAAAAATTAAACTTTGTTTAGAGGACAATGAGTATGAAATAGAAAAGTAATGCTTTATGATATTTACAGTCTGCCATTGTAGAGCCAATTCAAACAACAAGCAGCATAGATTTTCTCCAACTTCCCAGACGTATAACCTATTGTTCTTCTGAAACTTTTACCATGTTTTACAAATATCTTTTTGTCTTTTTCTGAGTAGCTGTAATTAGAAGATGCCAAACTAGAAATAATAGTCAAAGAACTGACAAAAATGATCAAAACGATGAAAAAAAGCAGGGTTGCTCAATATTTACCGAGCCCATTTTTCCAAGCCATATCATAGTACTTAAAGCTGGGCGATATACCACAACGATAATTATAGAATGTAATAATGGTCTTCACCACCATATGGTCTATTACCTTCCCTTTCCTGTTTTTCTCTTTAATTATACCTGATGCGGTAGTAAACAACCACGCTTCAGAGACTGTGTGAAATGCTTCCGGAGAAAAAAACTTATCGGCTGCTATCTATTGCATGTTAATAAGACAGCCAATCAGCAGCAAGGTCACACAGCTTCCATGTGATCATGTGATGTGTTTTTATTAATCACATGGAAGCTGCAAGGTCTTGCTGCTGATTGGCTGTCTTATGGTCACCAAATAGATAACAGCGGTGATGTTTTTTCTTCAGAAGCATTTCATTGGCCCTCTGAAGCGTGGTTGTTTACAACTGCATCAGGTATGATTAACGAGAAAAAGACAACAAAAAAAAGGCAAAACACCACATGGTGGGGATGGCCATTATTGTGATCGATGATTTTTGTTAGCGGCATATCGCCCAGCCCTAATTATATTTAGAACATTCATTTCCACATTACTGTATATTACTTTTGCATTTTCATTTGCACACAAGACATACATGTGCTTTCCTCAGACAATTATCCTCAGAATTTTCATACACTTCAGTTGGCTTACTCATTGACAATTACACAAATGCTTCACTGTTTAGTGAGTCCATGTTGTTACTTCCACCCCCTCCAGGCAGAAGGAAGCCCCCATGTGGCTGCCAGTGTCCATCAGTCTCAGCCAGTGTCTGCCAGCTGTGCCATGGGAATGGAGTGTCACCTTCTCTCTGCCACTAAGTGCTTGTGGCTGCCATCTGTAGTGCCATATGTTTCCTGCCCAGTTGGCAAGCCTACCACTCCTTTCCTCAAGAAGGAAATGTTTACTAAACAAGTCTTCCGCTGGAAATATTTATGAGAATTTCTCTGGATTTTGGTGTTGGAAAAACTTCTCCAGCAACAACAGACACAGCAGCAACAGCGGGGAGAAGAACGACAGTAACAGCATAGCTACCATGCAGCAATGCATGCAATTTTTAAAAGTATTTACCTAGTTGCAGCCAAGTCTATGCCATTTAATATACTTTGGCTGTCCAGCTGAGGGCCCCCTATGCAAGAGAGGTTTTCATCTACCAGTGTCATCACCAACATTTTGAAAAGAGAGATGACAGAATTATACTACACCTTCCACCATTTCTTTAGGTTGTATTGTGTTAATCCTTACTATGGCTCGCTGGACACTCAGGCCTGCTGTAGAGCTGTACGCTCTCTAGCCTATGGCCACTCTATGAGAAAGCAGAGCATGTTGTATTGTCATGTGTGTTAGATCGATAGTTTATTCCCTGTTGATGTTACTCCTCCAAGGCAAGGCCTTGATTACAACTTTCATTATGGCTTCTCTCTTTCAGTCAGGGAAGTACTAAGTCAGGCTTGACAATCACAAATCCCCAATCTCGCATCTGCAGTAATTCAACCGAGGCCTGGAACAATCCGTGAAGTATATATTCACACGAATAAGAAAAACAGGCTTTAAACAAAACGAACAAGCGGAGCTTTGTGCCTCAGAACACCACGCAGTGCATTTTACTGGAATATCAACAAGGGAGATAATGCTAAATATAGTATAAACTCCAGTCAAGCTCTGACACAGACAGTGGGAAGGAATCATTTGTCAATCTCATCAGGGATTAGTGCTTTTAATTACTTCTCCTAGTTGCAATCGACTTCTGTCTTTCCTGATTGGGCTTTTCAAATGACAAGCTATTAAAATCAATCGCAGCGATCTGTACAATGTTTGTATGATAAGCTACGCACAGCTATTTTCTTGCCTTTGTAATCCGGTTAGCATTAAATTAAAAAGCCTTATTGCTTGAACTATAATCTTTGATGATTAAAAAAAGGCTCAACTGGCACATCACAATGATGTTCTTGAACTTATTTCAGTGATGTGCCTATGGTCAGGATTTGAGGGTAAATGGTAAATGGTAAATGGACTGCATTTATATAGCGCTTTTATCCAAAGCGCTTTACAATTGATGCCTCTCATTCGCCAGAGCAGTTAGGGGTTAGGGGTTAGGTATCTTGAGGGTCATAATTCAAAATGTCCCCTAGTGAGGGAATGCTTATTTAGCCAGTCTCATCATGCAACAGTGGTTCCCCTTATATATGGGGCTCCAGCATTGTGCCTGGTCCATCTCCATCAGTTCTGGAGTCCTCCAGCAAACTGCAGCAGTTCAGCGAGTTGATTGAAAAGAAGCAGGGATTCACCTCACCTGGCTTTTAGAGGATGCATGCGCTAGTGTGTGACCTCACAAACAGAGAATGAAAATTTGAGATGAAAAACATTTTAGCTAAGCGGAGGAATCTGTTGTCTAATACTGCTTATCATCCAGAAAACAAACTCAGATCCCTTTACAAATTTAAATGACTAACAAATTATATGAATCTCCCTCCCAGGGGTGTCACATGGCAGGCAACAACTACCTTACGAAGAATCTTTATTCCTATCTTTATTGTCTGGGGATGTCACATAATTGGCCCATTGTGCTGAGCAGGGGGTCAAATTCAAAATCAGGAACCTTTGTCCCATTGAACTCTGAGGTCTCTGACAATGGTGTAGCTGAGGTCCAGTTCTTGTTGTACACCGCAGTATTCCTGTTAGCCAGTGTGGGCCCCCCACTGCTCGTGAGGTCATGACCAGAGTCTCTGAGTTTCATACCACACTGGGACTTGAGATGTAACAAATTTAGTGACACGTAGTAGAGGCAGAATAAGACTTCGTGAAATATGTGGCAGCTGATTGCATCTGATCCCATAGCTTGTCTGGTCACCAGGTATTTTTCATTAATTTTCCAAACACACAGATCAGTTGCTGCTTACCTGGAAACCCCAGTTATCTTTATGTTGGTGCTAACTGCTAAATCTCTCTACTAGGCAATAATAGTTTGCAGCATCATAGCTACCCTGTTGGTTTAGAACATAGCTCTGGAATCACCTCCCATTAGTGATACTTCAAATGAAATTCATGCACAAAGCACCCCTGGAAGAGTCAGGGGTATATTCAAAGACTTGAGAAAACATACTGGGATCTTTAATAGTGGAGAAACAAACACATTAAAGCCAAGCTTGATTTCTTCTGCCTTTTATACAAGAAAACAGTAAAACAACTGCACTGCAGGCAGATGTACAGTAATTGTGCTGCACGAAGAATTCAGTAGCTCTCTCCAGCAGCTCAGGGGGTCACATTTAAATTAACTCAGACATCTTGACAACACATTTGAGAATTCTCTCCAGAGTACCATGGACAGAGGGGATTTCCGTTTGTTCTGGATGACTGTAAATGCGAAACAAAATGTAATTCTGCTGTTTTGTGCCAGCCATTACAAAAGAAGAACGCTGAGGGGTGAATTTTATCTAAGTAAAGTTTTTAAGAAAAGGGTTGTTTAATCTGGATGTGTTTTGTGGGGATCTTGCATGTACTTGTGCTTTAGAATTTTGATACGGATTAATTCTAATAAGGTAAAAGGACACATTTGCAATGTATAAATTTTAACATCACTATCACCACTACACCATCCACAGTAACTTGAGAAATTTAGCATTAATTATTTGCATTCACACTGTGTCAATAAACAAAGCTAGTCAAGAATCCTTGCCCAGTGTGTACATATATGCTTCATTAACACCTTTGTATTTTTTGTATATATGTATAGTGCTTATATAATAATATGAGATGGTTGATGTGAACAGGGAACAAAAATTGAGCTAATACATTCCTGAATTTAATGTTTCACTTTTTTATATTCACTGGCTGAACCATATCATTCCAAAAAATTCCTTTCATATGAATGTGCAAACTGACATAACATATAGTGTGCTTTTCATAAAAATTATACTCTCTCATAAGAGGAAAAGTTTACAGCAATAGCTAACAGTAAACTATAGTTTGGTAGCGAGGTAGCCAACATTGGGCATGCAAAATTTCACAAAGAATTATTTTGCAGGTAAATGGGGTAAATGGTGAGCTTGGATGGGCTGAAAATTAAGATCCCCATGATGTGAGCCTGATGATCAACTGCAGATGTACTTCAGCAGTAAGTACATGTGAGCAATAAGTTCAGGAAAGTATTTTATGCTGAAAAGACTGAAGATAGATGAGGACCTTGATACAATGAATGGTTGAGTAAAACATGGCTTAATTTCTACACATATAGTGGTATCTACTCATTAATTTTCCTTTTTCAGTAATTATGAGCCTGTGCTGATTGTTTGTGCATCATACGCTTAGGGAGACTAGACATTTGGGTGGAAAGGGTCACACACAATTTATCATATCTCCTTATATAGACGCCCACACTGGTTGTTTGTCAAATACCAATTCTCTCATTTGTTATCCTTAAGTTACCAGTGCAGCCCCTAGAATATTTACACTTCCTAAAGCTGCTCATTGTGTTTATTGTACATTAAATTGCAACTTGCTGTCAGCTCATGCACCCCTGCTATTCTTATAATATCAAAGGCCTGTCTCATTGAATAGATTTAGCAGATATTCTCCTGTACTTTGTGCTCAGTAGTAGTTTTATGAACAATACACTTCCTGGAAATGTCTGACAAGCATTCCGTATGAGGCCTTTATCCCATTTAGACTGCCAGGAAAGTTTGAGCCATAAACAAGTGCACTGTACAATCTTACAATTTAACAATCTTACACTTACATGGGAGTACATCTCTCAGCACCCTGGCATTATTACTCATTGGTTAAAATGAATATTGGTTTTGCTATTCTTCAAAGCTTCCTACACAGCATTTGCAAATGGTCATTTGAAGAGATGCCATTTTCAACAGTGAAAATGATTAATGCCTGTGATCAATGCCCTTTTTCCAGTCACAATTACTGTAAACACTTACTGTGACTGTCAGCATAGCACAGGCTCAGAAGCTATTTAATGGAGACGGCATTTCATGCTCCCCGCTGTGCTCAGGCAACATGTCACTCAATCAGAAATTCATTGATGGTTCTTTTAGGAGCTTTGGCTAGCAGAGTTAACAGTTATAATAGCATTAACACACTGTGAGAGATGCAGCTCCATGCCATCCTAACAAACTCAGGTAGAACCGAACCAGAGGTGGGGTGATAAAATGAGGGGCAAAAGCTGGATGGGCTTAGCATGTGAGATAGTTCAGCCAGCAGATTAGTCCAGCGCAGTGATAGCCTCACTCAGCAGGAGACAGGGCAATTCAGTCCTCTACATTGTAGCTTGCCTTAATGGAAGGGCTGGCTAAAGGAGGTCAAGTGCTCAGCCAAGTACAACTGGATGGGTCTTAAATTTAGTTAATAACAGCACATGGCAGGATTCAGATATAACCACGTACTGTGCAGAGGTGGAAGAAATCAGATCAACAGATATTTTTGTATTGTAAACGCTAAGGCTGCTATGCCGTATCCTAGCCCCCACATCCATTAGTCATAATACTGTGGCAACAACAGAGATGAAAATGAACATAATCCCCAGGGCCCCTGTTGTCAGCTCCCAATGCCTTGAATGTAGGCTGCTCATTGCTCAAACAGTGCTTGATGCAAACTGAGTGGTGAGTAAGTGTTCTTTATATAAGGAAATTACTTTGTGAGAATCAGGAGGAAAAGTACATTAATGAGAAATTATTCTTCAAGTCCCCCGACCTAACTCTAACAACTGACACTGTATGACACTCTGGTGTTGTACAGTGGAATTCTAACTTCACTTGCAGAGATTTTTTTAAATGACTTTTTCATGAAATAAAGGATGTCCTGGTTGAATGTGTATCATGCATAATTACTCATAATTTCTGTCTAGATCAACCACGAGCACTACACAAAAAATTGCAAATGCAAAATAGAAAACATTACAATGAAAAAATAAATGGTTGACAAAACAATTGCATAATGAAGTAAATGCACATGTACTATTTGACTTGAATAAACAATGTGAGTCATTTATTAAGAAACAATGTAACATAATCGCCAGGACCAAGTATTATATTATCTCGATATCTAGACTGAAAGCTTGCACAGAGAACAATATTAGTCAGCCTGTTAACACAATTATCAGTGAAGCTGCCAAGGTCTTTCACAGAACTGAGCAGCTACTCAACATTTGGATGCTGAACGCTTAGGATATGCTTCCGTTTTTAAGTCCTTCTTTAAGTTTCGTCCTCTGAAGAAATAGAACAGATGCTGCATTTAAGAACATAAACCAAGTGCTAAAAAGTCATGGGATACTTTCTGACACCAGAGAACTATTTGGACGTGTGTTCCAGAAAATTAGGACATTGGTTGACATATTCCAAGGCCAAAACAACATTATCCAGTTATCCTGAGGATTCGCTTTCTATAAAAGTAAACCAAGACTGCTGGGTGACTCACTCTGTTTTAGACACTTTTGTGTTTTAGATACCAGTGCCGACTGTGGCCATTTGCCCTGCTGAGCGAAACATGCCTTGCTCTAGTGCCGATCAGGGATGGTGGAATTTCATTCGGCTGAGTTGGCAATGTCTCCTTGCACACTAGCACCCCTGCTGGTCAATCTGGTGCCCACGATCCACCTGTTGAGTGCCAGATGAAGTGCCTTCTGACTCAGTCTGATTTACAGACTGCACTGTGATAATAAGCAGTAGCTGATATCACATGCTTCCCAGGAGAGCACATGCTAGTGTACGTTTGCCTGAAACAGTGGAGGTTGCAGCCCTGAATGTTAATGAAATTATTTAGGTGTTCCAAAATGAGGAGAAAAGGGTAGAAATAAATCATAAAATGAAGAAGCATTGGTTTCAAAGCTGAAAGTGAAGGAGCATAAGCATTGGTGGTCTTCTAGTTGAAAGGCAATTATTACTGATTAAGAGTCATTAGATACTTATCCAGCCATTATCTATACCTGCTTATCCTGAGCAGGGTCGCAGGGGGTGCTGGAGTGAAAATCTACCTATGGTAGATCTCCAGGAACACAGTTTGTTATCACTGGTCTACTAGATAGCTAGTTGAATAATCCCCCACAAACTAGCAGATACCACAAAATATTCCAAATATAGGTTTTACATTCTTACCTGGGCCGGAAAGGTAATTGTGTGTGAACAAACGGGCTTACAGACATCTGAAATCAAACACAGAAATCTGACCTGACAACTAATTACAATGCTTAGACACAAGAGCTCATTTGGGAATCGAACAAGCAGCCTATTGGTTACAACCTAGCTCTTTTTTTCACAACAGCCCCATACTGCTGCTACTGCACAGGATGCATGGACTGCATTAGGACAGAGAATTCATCATTATTAATCTGGTTAACACTCACAACTAATCACACACTTAATTCTATTATGAGACAGTTTTTAGATATAGCAGCATTTCTTTATGTAATTATACTTAATGAATGGGGTTAGCAAGCAATGAATCAAGGTTGTGTAATATCTAATGCAAATGTCACAGAAATGCCAGGGAAGCGTGAACGCAAATGGCACTGTGATGCATCACAGATAATTCAGATGACAAGAATCGTTTCTTCGTTCCCTTTTAACTCAGAAAGCTATAGGTTCTGCACTATGCAAAAATAGTACTGAGATCTTTTGATCAAGAGTGTTGCAAGAAGTACATATGAACAAGTCTTGTCGTGTCTGGATGCAGTTTTTGCATTTAAGGGTTATGCAATCAAGCATTAGATTTGCTTAGATTTACTTTTAAGTTCATCTATTAACTTACTTTGGGTCAGTATTAATCCCCAGGCAGGCTTTAAATATAAATGTTTAAAGGTTTTCTGGTACTTGCTCTGGAAATTTGGCCTACATTAAAAATATTTGCCATTCCAATAAATATTTATCCACTGCTGACAATGTAGAAACCCCTATCTGGCTGGTCGCTTCACAGCTAGTGACAGAGTGAAATGCCTTGAAAAAGAAAATCAAGTAAGATTGAAGTGGTATGAAAATGAGGCGGATAGTATTTAATTAAAGTCGGGAAGGGAGGCTTTCAGGCGTTACAAATCTTGCCATGGAGGGCAACAAGAGCTGTAATCTGCCTAATAATGAACCTCAGGAAAGCAATGGAGGGATAACAGTGACTTTAGTTTCCCTTTCTGGGCAGCTGGACTGAAGGAGGCCTACTGAAGTCTGAGGGTGAAGCCCACATCCTCCAACAAAAAACAAATGTGTGGTTACCTCTGTTGATTTCAATAAGAGCCCATTGTTTTGTGTTCGTAAGCCATGTTGGGTTAGCTGGCTATGTGAGGCAAGCCCTGGAAGTGACCTGGAAGGGCGAGGAGCATGGCATGATAACTGATCAGATTAAAGACCGAGGTGTAAATTGTCCCGCCAGTTAAATTTTTTTTATTGTGCCCACAAGTGACCGATTATGGGGAGGAGTGCCGGCTTCTGTGGTTCTGTCTCAACTATTCCAATCCAGTAGGAGCCTTATTTTCTGGAAAATCCTAATTTATATATTATTCACCATGAAGTCAGTTTTCACTGCTGAAAAAAAAAAGTTTTTTTTCAGCAGTGGTTGGATATGAGAGAAATACCTGAAATACCTGTTTTTAAGTTCTGCAAATGCTCAAATGCTATCTTCTATTGTGATGCACAATAGAAGATATTTATTGCTCTTCCCTGAATGTACATTGCTTTATGAACACGCATCTCTCCTTTCCCCTGACTTGTCTGTGGAAGCTATTCATTTGGGCTCATTCTGATATTTTCAGTTCTTTACTGAAAATGTCTGTTAGATGTACCCACCCGCTTACTCAAAGTTCGTTGATTCTTAAAATTAATTAATTCTTATTTCTACTCATCCATTCATATCCCCTAAATCCTCCAGAAACCCATTCATTTCCACTGAGCCCATTATGGACAGTAATGGGCCAGAACAGGGAGGGTGATGCGAAAGGAATTGAATGTAAAGCGAAATACATTGGAAATTGCGTGTGTTCTACTTCTCTTAATCACGAAAAAAACCAACAACAAAAACTTCCATTAGAACCACATTATTGGCATGCAATGCAATCGGAGCTGATTTATCCATTTGATGATACAAGCTCTAATCTAATAATGGCCAGAGGGGAAATTGCAGTTCTCAATTCTTGTGTCACAAGTGCTTCTGCACCCTGAGGATGTCCCATCCTTTTTCGGTGTGAAACAAAGATTGAAACAAATCGTTATTACAAGTCATTAGGTTGAGAGGAAATGAGGCCCAGGACAGAAGAAAAGCTCTGCGGGGTGGCAGAGAGGGTTTTGGGCAAAACTCAGAGTTTCACATGAGTGTTGTCAAGGGAAGAGGTCACTTCAGAGTGATTAGTGACTAGGTATGACCTGTCTTTACCTGTGAAGAGCAGGAACTGGGTAGCAGGGAAGAGAACAATAAAGCACATTGAATAAACTGAGTAAATAATACATACAAACATGCATACTTTTACATGAAGTCATAGAGCTTGCTTAACTGAAACCACAGCATGAAACATCATAATGACAGAGTCATTAAAAAAAGACAAATTGTAATTAGTAATTTCAAATGACTTCTTTGAACAATTGAACAATTGAACAATTAAATGACTAATTCATCAACACAAACAAGCAGGAATGCTGACAATAGGACTGGAAAAATCACCTAAATAGACCTATAAGGTAACATAGTTGTTTTGATTAATGGGTCAAGGTAACTATGAGTACCGATAGCAAATATCTGTCTATTAATATTAATATTAATTGCTTGTACTGGTAAATAATAAATTCAAGAAAATGTCACTTAACTCAAAACAGTGTGCACAGGTGTTCATACTGTAGGTAATCTTGTCTTGTCTGGAATGTCTTGCTCTTTTGTCTAAAATTAAAATCTAGTTTTCTTTACGATTGCTTTTTCTAGTTATATATTTCACCGTGGCTGCCTTTCACTTTGAGTTCTTGCAGACTGTGGACTGTGATACCAAAGAATACAATTCAAATCTTTCCCACCCTTTAACCCCTCCTCTGGGTATCGTATTGCATCCAATAAAGCTGTAAATTTGGACAAAACAAATACAATGGGGAATTTATTTATTTCATGCATAAGAAAATGGTGGAAAAGGGTATGCATTTGTTTAGCAAAATTATGAAATATTACTTGTCGTACTTACTTATCCTAAATTATATAGAATACTGAGTGCGTGTGTGTGTGTATCTGTGAGTATTGTATTTTACGTATCTGGGTGCCCTTCAGCACAGAATACTCGTACAGTGCAACACATAGATACATGATACAAAAAGATAATGTAAAGTAAGATGGACAGAAATGAATCTAAATAATTATAGTGCAGAATAAAACAGAACAGTATGACAATAAATGGTGTGAATTAGTCCAATAAACATTATATTATAAACATTATGAAACATAAAGCCAGTGATATTAGTAATATAAGTGGCTATACACTTGTGTGAAGTCATGAGACAGAGGTTGATATCCCATAATAATAATACTAATAATAATAATAATAATAATAATAATAATAATAATAATAATAATAATAATAATTCCCAACACAATAATATTTCTACTCAACTCAACACTGAGCTAGCTGATTAAGATAGCATTATCCCATTGGAATTATGTCTAGCAATTATGAGGTACAATGGTATGAATAAGTTAATGAACAGTGCAATACATTTGTAAAGGCTTTAAGCCTGAAATCTCAAAAATAGCAGAAGCAGTGTGGAAAACCCCTTGGGCAAGAGGGGTGTAGACTCATGAATTATGAATGCATTGATTGGAGATATATTAATGGTATACCTTGAAGTAGCTAGGGTTCATTATATATCTCATCTGGGCTTGCTGTTTTATTGAATTATGCTACTGTATAAGTGTGTATACCTCTACTTGCGTAGGCTATTTCAGTTATTTGTGCATTTCCCACAGATATAAACTATATTTAAAGAGGTACTTAATTTATTGTTGAGCGGAGCTGTAGTTTTATTGATATGTATTGAATGTTTAATGTTCTGAACTTGAAACTGAAGATCTTTCTTATACAAAATGCCATTTTACATTACCACTGTAGGGTTACGTCTTTTTTTCAGCAAATACCAACCCCAATAGAACAGGAGAAGGAACCAGACCATTCCAGCCCTCAGCTGACAAACCTAACTGTTACTCTGACTTGCCGCACAGACGACAGTCTGAATACAAACCGACGATATTGTACATATGCCATCTGGGTTACACAATGCTCTCTGTGGCTCTCCCTGGCCCACTCCTAACAATAGCACAAAAGAATCACAGGCTAGACGGGCGCTGTGATGGGCCTTTTGGACCATTTCCGATGACAAATCCCCCGGTGGTCCTGTCTGAAAGTCAGAGGGCTGTCTCTCAAAGGACCGAGGGCACCTGAAAGACTGACAGCGCATGACTAACAGCCCCAGCGGGGCCTGAAAAGAGCTCATGACTCAATGAGGCAAAGGGATGGAAGACAAAATATGTGTGTGGGAGAAGGAGGGAGAAGAAGTGTCATTCACTTAAGTAAGGAACAAGAAAAGGTTTCTGGCCCAACCGGGAATAAGGGAGATGCCATTGATCATTTGTAGAGGTCCGTGACTATTTTCCACTATTGTCCTCACATCTGTGGTGAAAAATAGTTGTTGGCAGCAAAGGTTGGGCAACCCAGTGACAATGAACTCCATTTCCATGCCTGTGCTATATCCACAAATTCCAACACATATCTCCCACACTCTCTGCATTTATTTAGGCAATTTGGGAATTGTTTTCCAAATATATCCAATTAAATTCTGAATCTGATCAGTGCTTACAGAGGTTCTGTGCCAACAAAGGGTTGTAGTGCCAATTGATTATGAGAACTGGACAATTTCTTCATGGCTTTCAAAAATTTGATGCAAAGTCAAGAGTCTCAAACTTCAAAGGGCTGATTTGAAAGGCTAAGCTTGTCGGGAGTATGAGACTTAATTTAAACTCGGTTCCATGTGTTTTCATCCATACTTTGCTTATTACTATCCTTTTTTCTTAATCCTCAGATGTTTCATATTTACAGAGGCTTTCTACAAATATCCTTGAAGCAATTTGTTTGCAAAATGCATCCATCTCCTGCCAACAAAATCAACTCACAGTCCAGTGTACAAATTTCCCTCATTTTGTGCAGGTATTAGCTGATTTATCCCTTTTCCATTTGCTGTATCATCCTTTAAATCATGCAGTGTTTCTACTCTATATTTTAAATATTAAAATATATTACAAGACTAACTACTAATTTCCAACACAATGTTCCAACAATTAATGAAAGCCTTGTGGGGTTTGTAAGAAATTCAGTTGCTCTTCAGGTTGCATGGTAGAGAGGATATTTTCCTTCTCATGAATCACACTAAACTGGAATACAGACAATAAGAGAGAATGTTTAAAATGAGAGCAATGTGCTCTATGGGATGAAAGTTGTGCTATTATTCACCTAATCTCTCATTTTCATTTGCCTTAGGTTCTTAGGATTAAAATGATTACACTGATTTTTGGGGTATTTTACAGCTATAAAGTTCATTTACATTTGACTCTTATGAATCTTATATCTTTGTTCTGCTTTCAGAGATGGCATAAATTACAGACATAACTTTATACCACTTGTGGGCCTCAATGTCATATTTGGACTAAAACAAGCGCGAATCCGCAATAGCTGCGACCGCACACGCGCATGCATCCATGTGTGCATGCCTCCATGCACACACCCTCACACAAACACGTGACCTCTTCTTTGGCTCATGACCAACCTTTCCACAAAATCTTGTACAAATCTGTGAATCCATTTGGGAGTTATGCGCCTTTTTGCGATAGGCCCCGTCCATCGCACGCCCCCTCACACACCCTCACACAAACACGTGACCTCTTCTTTGGCTCATGACCAACCTTTCCACAAAATCTTGTACAAATCTGTGAATCCATTTGGGATTATGCGCCTTTGCGATAGGCCCCGTCCATCGCCACGCCCCCTCACACACCCTCACACAAACACGTGACCTCTTCTTTGGCTCATGACCAACCTTTCCACAAAATCTTGTACAAATCTGTGAATCCATTTGGGAGTTATGCGCCTTTTTGCGATAGGCCCCGTCCATCGCCACGCCCCCTCACACACCCTCACACAAACACGTGACCTCTTCTTTGGCTCATGACCAACCTTTCCACAAAATCTTGTACAAATCTGTGAATCCATTTGGGAGTTATGCGCCTTTTTGCGATAGGCCCCGTCCATCGCCATGCCCCCTCTTGGTCAATCGGCCTTGAAAGTTACTCACCTCTACGTTCGGTCATGACCAATGTCCATGCCAAATTTCAGTCTCCTGGGGCGAAAACTGCAGGATCTGCAGAACTGTATGTGTGCATTCCATTTGTCTGTATTATAAGTCAAAGGCTTTTCTTGGGTTCAGTTTTAATATATATATATATATTCATTATTCTTTATCCATCTCATCATTCAGTGATAAATTAATTGAACGAGAGACAAAGGAATATAATATCTAAATAGAATAGGACCAACTCATTTCTTTTCCACATTCCATATAAATCTTAATAAAAGAGAGGGCTCTGGATTTATTATATCCAGTAACAAAGAAGTTAGAGTAAGGCCAAGCTATTAAATATGTCTTTTTTGCAGGTTTCTGTAAAACAATTATCACCTCAATCTGTAGATGTGTTTTGCTTGCTACGGAAACATAGTTAATGCTGAAACAAAATGGCATACAAATTACTTTCACGCCCCACTGATAGCAAATTCCACATTATGTAAAGTTTGCTATTTTTCATGTGGGTTTCCTGCTTGTTCATCATTTTATTGGGAGAATAAATCATGCAGATGAGACAAATATAGTCAATTCAGCATATTAGAAAAGGTCTTGCTCTATTCTATAATTATTGATATTTTTATTCAGAACGAAACATGTATGGAAAAAGTCTTCACAAAGTGCTTTAGTATGGATCACTGAAGGAGACACATAGGCATATAAGCAGGAAACACAGAGATAAAAGCTAGCAGTTTATTCCAGTGGTAAGGTTTTGCAAAATTCCCATACCATAGGATTATGAATGATCAATAGGTTATCAATGATAACCACTTTCTGGTAAAAAAAAAAAAAAAAAAAAAGCTTGGGAGGAGATAATGCAGTTACATGCATGTAGCTTGCATGTAGCTATCATTTTAACCACAGTCACATATAATTCAAATGAAAAGGTTGTTACAGTTCTAGTAGCACTCTTCTCATTACCAAAGAGTGTAAAAAAATGTAATACAGTATCCCAGGACCACAGTGCAGTATAAGAGCAACCGTTAATGATTGAAAACAGAAAAACATACAGGTATTAACATTATAAAAAAAGGATGATCCACGAAAACAGTTGGGCTTTTTTAGATCCGGCATGCATTGCTCGGGAAAGCCCCAAAATGAGCAATCCGCCTGGAGACCTTCATTTCTTTTATCATTCAACATTGAACATTTGCATGGACAGGATCTTCAAACAGCTCTAACTAAATGAACTACCTATACTGTAAATGTCAACTTCATTGTCTCCAGGGGAAACTGCAGATGAAGTGTCAGAGTTTCTATTGATGATAATAACATCTTGCAGATTTCATAAACCAGATTTCCTGGAGTCATGATTGAAAATCAGTAGTTTGGTTCATCACAGCTGTATCTTAACATTGTATTAGAGTTTTACCAATATCTCACTTTTTGCAGTATTGCTTGGGCTGCTACTTATGCCACTAGTCTCCATAGAATATATATTTTATAAAAGAAATATGTAAGACTAGCCACCTTCTCCACATGCTGTGAGCCATCTACCCCACTATTTAAGAAGTTAAGAAACTGTCTCCATATGTAACATTATTATATATCAAAGATGTACTTTTATCTATAGAAATATTTAATCCTGACTATCTTTCAACACCCTGCAAAACACAGTTTCCATTAAATTCTCCAGTCCATATGCACAATTGAGGGACAGATAACCTGCACCTTCTGAACTTCTCTACCACATATTGCTTTACATTAACAAATATTAAAATATAGTGAATGGTGTGTGCCCTGCAATTTATTAGCGGCCTGTCCAGGGTGTATTCCTGCCTTTCGCCCAATGCATGCGGGGATAGTATGTGACCCTACCCAGCATAAGTGGATATAGATAATGCATAGATGGATGGAAGGATATTGATATTGCCATTGAACCAAATTGCTTTGGACACACACCGCCATGTTTTGCCTTTTTCTTTGCCATTTTCTTATCGTATGAGTTTTGCATGTTTTCTTTTTGTTCATATATATATATATATATATATATATATATATATATATATATCAAACATATACATATGTATTGTCTTTATGTAAGGACATTCACAAGACTTATTCAGCCGTACAAATATTTCCTAAAAATAAACAATATCAGAATGAAGGATGTAATACTGTGCCATATATCTATTTAAAAATGTACAGTTGGTCCAGTAGCTTGTAGAAAAGAATAGGTAACATTGCCCTTTCAGAATTAACACTCACTAAAGAAATATTAAAGATTATCAGAACCACAATAGTTATCATTAACCACACATTAAAAATGTGGCCACAAATCTAGGCTTCTTGTTTTGTAGGGGTGGGGAGGGCTGGATGTAAGACTATTTGTGCATCCTGTGTGGTTTCATACTCCACGATTTGGAAAAGTTGGCAAGTCAACACAGCTGGGCCACACTTCCTCTTTTCCCATCTCCCCCCCACCTTCCTTTCAGACCTGGCCTCCCTGAAGATCAAACTCCCTCTCTCCCAGGCCAATAATCTTTGTGTCAATGATAGATTTGTTGCCACATTAGCTATCATGTTGACAGGCTTTGGACACCAGAGCCTTCACAAACATGACTGTGAATATGTAACGAGGATATACTGTATAAACACAAGAGGGAGGGTGTGACAAACTGTTTGTTAACTCAAGTTTGTCACACCCTTCATCAAAGCCCGTATTACATCATAGCACCAGAGCTAGCATTGTGCTTTCCTCTGGTTCAGTAAGCCACTGGGTGGTTTAATAATTGGCAACCTGTCTTCTGTGCAATTGTTAAACTAAATGTGCTGCTAAACCAAGTACGGAGATTGCAAAATGGCAAAATGATTCCTACATAAGGCTATGCATACAAGATTTTAATTTTGATTCCTTTTGACAGAAGATGTAAAAAAACATTTCTCCATGCTAAGCAGCTATTATCAAGGTATTAGCCATATGGAAAAAAAAAACTAAACTTTAATAATGTTACCCATATGTGGCAAGCCCACTGCTGGAAAGCTGTTCGGCGTTAATTATGATAGGAAAACAGCTTGCTTATATCATTGACACACTCACAAAAAGGATACATTATGATACAAGATAAACCTGCTGTAAATGGCATCTTATGCTGCTTTGACAGATGACTGTGATAGTGCATCACTTGAATTTGTTATTTTGGATGACTCACCCTATACGTTTCCAGTACTAATTCCACAGTATCAGACACATACCCAAGGTTTAATTTCAAACCGTGTCTTTTTTGACCTGCTAGCACCCACACGTCCAGGTGTATTGACCATACCCTTCTCCAGCATTGCC
Organism: Anguilla rostrata; assembly: GCF_018555375.3. Classification (NCBI taxonomy): domain Eukaryota; kingdom Metazoa; phylum Chordata; class Actinopteri; order Anguilliformes; family Anguillidae; genus Anguilla; species Anguilla rostrata. The sequence continues at coordinate 67,450,297 of NC_057933.1, read as the reverse complement.
CTTTTGTGTTTGCAGAGAGCTCCTCCTGAAGCACAGTGATAAGCTGTAGCATGGTGCTATCGTCAGGACTGGCTCCAGTCCATGGAGGTGAAATGGCAAGCTCTTCCCAGCTCCGCTATGGGACCTAGAGGGTCACCACAGTACAGAAAGAGTCTGGGAATCAGTTCAGGGGTCCACTGGGTCAGGAGCGCTGTGCAGTCAGATCAGTCCAGCAGGCTGTGTCTCGCTTAATTAGAGGGCCCAGTGGGGTGCTTTCATTTAGTCTCTTGAAATGTTTTAAATATCCTTCATGTTAATAACACTTTCTTATATTTTTATTTGTCATTAATCAAAAAAGCTGTTCAAGGGGTTGCCAGCTTGCATATGCAGTTAAGGTCCATGGTTTTGTTTCTAATTCTATGCAATGGCAGTATTTGGTAGCAATCTCATAACACTGTCTTCTGGTACAGTTCACAGGGTGGACTATGGAATCCGAAGGAGATTAAAGTATTATAAAATAAAATAATCATACTTTAGTCCAAATTTTTTGCACTAAGTGCATTTGAGAGAAGGTGTTGTGATGGGACCTGCAAATTGATTTACTTGGGTTTTCCAAAGTATTTGGAATAAAAGGGGAATAACACAGCTCAAGAATGAAGAGTGTGGTCTACTTTGTAATTTAACAATGAACCGACAAAATCATTCCCTCATTTAATTGTTTTTACTTAAGCAGAAGTCACACAACCAAAACCATATGCACAACTATTGAATCACCACTGAAGTTATGACTGTAACATTTAAATCAACAGAACAGGATCTTGTAACTACTACAATACACAGTTGCAATCCAATACTCAGTCTGTCAAACCCAGTTATTGGTGTGAAGTCTATTACCTCAAGGGATTGGGGCTAGAATTCCATACATAATTTAAACATGAGCACTAATGACCGTTTCCCTATTACTGCAACATTCCATTACCAGTGTAATGATGTGCTATTTGTTTTATAGTTATGACTCATTAGTAGTTGTTAATGATATAAAAATGGAAACTGTGTTGAAGCAGGCATAAATGGAACCCTCATGTGTACATAGGCCATTTCTGTTGTTTATTATAATAATGCATATTATGGGTTCAGACCAAATGGCTAACAAAAGCAAAGACATTGCACTTGGAGAGAGAGAGAGAGAGAGAGAGGGCAAATGAACAATTAAACAGTTGCCACATATTCATGTAAGTTTTCCTGGTGATGCATTTTCCTCACGAAAAATAATAATTAAAGGTGCTATTTCTTGGAAAATGCCAAGTCTTAGAAGGTGCTGAAATTGTTTGGATGACAGCTAATGATTTGAAGCAATCATTCACCGAAATCACCTTCACTCCAGGGCAGGGAAGATATGACGATCAATAGGGAGGCTAGAGACTGCTACGCTTCATTTTTAATTTTCAGAACCCCCCCCCCCCCACTCATCTCTTTCAGGGAAAAAAGTGTTATTCTGTCACACAGGCCATGGTTCAGTACTGTCAACACCCAGTACTAATCTGTCAGATATGAAAATCACACAAATACATACCATTGAACACGTCTACAGCATGTGTTTCCTCACATAGAAATATGCACGCACATACACCATACATAAATAGACACACAAATGGACTCAGCTACAGTTGCAGCCATTTTGGTCAAACACAGAATGACACTACCACTACCATGTCAAATAGTTGTAGGTTTCTGTGGGGGAGGGTGGGGGTTCAAACAATACCAAAATCTAAAAATTCACTTCAAAATCCTGCAGAGCAGCAGCTGCAAAAAGGTGGGGGTATGTAAACAGAATTGACATGCTTTGTTTAGAATTGATTATTAATGATTGAATATCTGACCCCTAAAACATCTGTGTAGTAATGATACAGATGCCTTATTATGGAACAAGAAAGAGAGGGAAAAAGAAACAAACATGGAGCTCAGTGTCCTACAGTCCTTGTGCTCAGAGCAGCAAACAAGACAGTAATCTCTAGCCTGACCCTACACAACCCCCAGAGGCCTGCTTTGTAGCCCCTTAATCCTTATAAGATGCACTGCATTGCCAGACCCAGTTCAGATAAACAAGCGCATCTGTGGTTTCCCAGGATCCCTCTTCCTCAGAGGTCACACATCAAGGGCACACTCGCACGCCATCCCACACATTGCTGGAGGATCACCCAACACAAAAGGAAAATAAAGTGCATTTTAAAGACATGAAGGGCAGCTCAGTGCGGTCTGCGTATGCCCACTGGTACACTATGCGTTTCCCCTGTGGTCGCACACTATTGGTGGAGAAAGCAGGCATTGGTAGTTTGTTGTGAGCTCTATCCTGGGGTCAGTGGTTGGTTATGTGCATGGTAGCTGATGAGGGCTCTGGGGATTGATCTAGTCTTGCTCTTGTCTGCCCAGTCAGCCACTATTGTGCTGGTATATAGTATCATTACCATCCACAGAACCAAGATAGACTCAATGAAATATCATTAAGAATGAAATATTTTTCTTGTTGTGGGTGGTACTGTACATGTCTGACCAATTTTCCATTTTCAACATTAAAAGATCACTGGTGCATAATATTTTAATAGAAAACTTTGTCACCAAATGATTTAGGTAAGGAAGCCATGAAAGTTGTTCCTTTGCCACCAGAGAGAAAATGTGTGAAACCACTTTAGTAAAAACAAGTGCTGATTGGCTCCCCATTAACATAGCAAACAAGATGATATACCTGGAAAGTGGTGTTGAATCTAACCCAGATTTGATTAAAGTAGCTGTATTCAAAATGTAAACATGACACGCAAAACTCCCATAACTTTATATTCAGCTAAAGAGGGAGAAGACTCTAAGAAAAATATAGCACCACTATATCAGCGTATTATTTTCAAAATAACAGCCATTTTCTACATCTGTGTCTCTCACAAGCCATTCTCAAGGTCAGTAGTGTCCACCATCAGGAAAAAGAGTGGTGCTTACGTGAAGAAAATGCAGCCCTGAGGATATATTTTTATTGCTACAGTTTTTTTTTCAGGCAGACCCACACATATGAAAAACACAGAACAGCAAAGACGTAGTTTAAATGATCTGTAATAAAAAAAAAATCTAATGACAGTCTACTGCAGGCCCTGGAATAAGTAGAACTTAATCGTGAGCAGCTGTGCATGTGGACCGCCCTGTTCAAAGTATTAACATAATGTATTTTACTAATAGATAACCTTATACCATTACGTGATGCAATCCACAATTTTTTATCTGGTTTACTTACTGTACACTCCTATATTCTTACTGATTTAATTTAGTGAGTGTCTTGCCTGTGTCTCATTGGAGAGTTGAACTCATAAACCTCAGCACTTCTACTTCTGTCAGAGGTACTACATTTGTTCTGGGAAGAGTCTCTGCAGTCTCTATCTCTTCTCCTCACATGCACTGTCATAATGGGCTTAACTGGCCATCCTGTTGTCCCTCTGCTGGGAAGACAGATTTTCTCACAGACAGATGGAGGGTTTTGCCCTTTGCAGGTCTGCGTAGAGCCATTTCGTATTTCTCTTTGTGCTTAATCAGTATTCCCTATCCATCGTCACTGCATGGCCAGATACGGTCCAGGGAGCTGATAATGGTGGGATGAATATAAATGGTAAAATCTATGTGCCTTTGGTGAAAAAATCACAATAGGTTGTTATCAATTTTTCAAATGCAGTAAAGCAATTCAAAACATGGGTCTCAACAGAAGTGAACATTTGAGATTTAATCTATGTTGCAAAAAAAAAACAACAACAGTGTGTATAAAGATATTTTTATTGTCTCCTGTTCTCTGTGTTTTGGAAATGCACAGATGACACAAATCAAGTCAGTCTCGTAGGGTCCAGCAAGAAAAATCCCTAGTAGTTTTTGTCCTAAAATCGTGTTAACTCGAAGAAATTGAATGTCCATTGTTTACTTTGCAAGTCTTCAGAGAAATTATCATTGTTGTCCATTTCACCATTGCATACACATGCATAGTGCTGTGCACATAAGAAATGTTACTATCTCCAGTTTATAGACTCTCTGGAACAAGATGAGCCCAGATACAATGTTCTCTGACCAGTACCGGCCAGGCAGTCCTTCAGTATAGCCTATGGGACCTGCTGAGCACAAGCAATGACCTAACATGAAGTGCATAACCCTTTCCCAGTACTTAACCAGCCAGTGGCAAGAAATTATAGTGATCACTGAGAAGCATTTTAGCCAATGAAATTTGATATCTAACAGTGTATAGGTTGTTAGACTTGCATTACAGGAAACACATTGTTTATCCTGCGTAAACGAACCATAACTTTTCCAGTAAGCACACTGAGAACGTCTGAAAAAGTTATTGAGAATTTATACCTAAATAGATTATTGTTTACAACAAAAATGTATTTTGCAATACCTAATTCTAAACAGAAGATTTGGAGGCCTTGGATGAAATGACTGATATTTTTTTGGAGGTCTGTGAGGTCATGTTCCATGAAGAACTCGATCCCAGTTTATATAATTGAGTATCTAATTACATTCTCAGAATATTTTTTATTATTATTCAGTACGTTTATAAATAAGGAATATGCCGGAATTATACTGTAAATGTGGCATGTGAAATTGTGGGATGTGTTTGATACATTGATGGGAGTGGAGTATTTTCGTAATGGACAATCAATCAATGGACCAGTAAACCAGATAGCTAATGTAGTTATTTTCTGCAATCTTTCAGACCTGGTTCCAGGCCTCCTTGCTTGAGGTGGCAAGGGAAACAGGTGTAGAGGGAGGGGGAGGGTAACAGGCAGGAGGGAAGGGAGCTAATTTCATCAGCTTCTTCCATGAGAGTATAGCATACAATATATTGTATTTTGCACCACCCAAAGACCCATAATATAATTTGGTTAACAAGTGTCCTTGTCGAATCTACGAATAGCCCAGACATACCTCAGAAAAAGAACTATGCAGAATGCTCATTTTGGTACACACTCTGCATCCTGTCACATATAAAAATATAATGGTATAAACATTGAAACTGTTTTTCTATGTAGATGTTCTGCAGAACAAGAAATCCCTAAGGAAGAGGCAAACCCTGCTCTTGCCTGAAACAGGAGCAAACCAAATGATTTAGAAGCCTTGTTTTTATATTTATTGATTTTTTTTTTCATTTCATGAAAAACAGAAACACATTTCTATTTCATTGACTTCCTTCAGTGCAGTTTTGAAGAGATTTATTTGTATACCTTTCGGGAATGTGCTCCATGAAAACAATGTTACAGTTACAGGAACTATAATTACTGGTGGTTGTTCTATGAAAAAAAAAAAATATATAGATTTGTAATCGTGCTCTTGTGATCAAAGAGCAGTTTCTCAGATTTTATAAAAGGGTAATTTAGAACATTTTGGTTTTACAACTGAACAAAATTACAGCACTTTTTATACATAGTCACCCCGATTAAATTTACATTTAAATAAACATTTTAGCCAAAGCAACTTACAGCATGTGCATTTAACACGGTAAGCAAACACCATTAGAGCTACAGATATGTAAAGTTACAATCAAATTAGTGCCACTGTTCAGGTGCCTCAATATCTGGAAAATAAAGGGACAGATGGGTTCGCTTTTTTAAGTAAAAGCATTCATTGGAGTGTTGTTGAAAAATGTGGGTTTTCGGACATTTATGGAGATCAGCCTGTGAAGCTGCCTTACTGACTGATTGTAGAAGGTCATTCCACCATATGGGGGTGAGGGTGGGTGAGACCATGGGGACCAGCTGCTAGGTGCCCAAAGAGATGAGACAGCCAGCTGGCAAGAGGAAACCGAACAGAAAGTTGCGGTTAGAGTGTACGGTGTAATAATTGGGCGAGGGAGTAATAGCCTGGTATTCCAGTATGGGTGATCTGAATGTGAGCAGCCACTGGCAGCCATTGAAGTGAGATAAAAGGCATGAATGTATTTTGGTAGGTTGAAGACCTGGTCCAGAAAAGAAGCATTCCAGACCATTTGCAGTGGCCTGATGTCACAGGCAGGTAAATTGGTCAGCAGAGAATCACAATAATCCAGACCAGACATTATAAGGGCTTGAATGAATGATGTGATCTCTTAGGTGTGGAAAAGGGAAAATTTTCATGATGTTTTGAAAACAAAATCTGTAGGACCTGGTGCCTGTGGAAATGTGTCCTGAGAAGCACAGCTGAGCATCCACAATCACACCAGGGAGAGCTCCTGCCGTTACAATCACTGCAGTTTACTATCCACATTTTCCTAAGTAATTACAGTAATCACGATTTGTGGATATTTCCCTGCACGTCATTTAAAGCTAATATTGATGACAAATTGCTTGCTTCAGACCAATTTCATTAGAGGTTCTGCTGGTGTGTTTTGTATAAACAAATGTAATGCAAAGCATACTGATTTAAAAAAACAAACAAACAAAAAAACAAACACTACTTATGCATATATATCTAAAACAAATTTCCCAAGACGCAAACACAGCTCAGGAATTATGGAGCCAGCTATATCACTCAGGTAGTGACTTTCATGTCTAGGGTAGCATTCCTGCTATAGTCCTTATCTCAGGAGCACAAATGTCCCCGCTTAGCATTCACACAGCGCTTCACATCATCTGAACCCGCTGTGCCTCCTTGTAAGCGCAGAATAAGAGCTGCAACAGCAGAATAGCCCAGCACCACAATTAGACCTACAGCAGGCCCCATCTGCCATGGTGTACTGTTCAGCCAGTGCCAGTCTGACAGAGGGAGCAGCACATTACAGTACCCTTACACTCCGTGCCAGGACTATGGCAACACAGGCCGCTTTCCTTCGCTTCTGATCGTTGCCCTCTCCCGCCCACTTCCAGAAGTCATTACACTGCATAAAACTGTGATTCATATTGTAAATACACACACAAGAAATAAATACAAGCTGCTGTCCATTATGGTGCTTTGGGATGAAACACTTGAGAGGATAATCAGGATGTGTGTTTTCACGGTGCATGAAAGGGAGAAAGGTTAATTCTATTTGAGGAGATAATTAAAATGGAGGAATTTCAATCTATGCCTGGACAGTTCTTCTATTAAATGCATTCTGTAGCAGCTAAGGTGAGTCACTTGGCTTGCATAGTGTTGCATTTTCCTCAGTGTTACTTAACAATCTAATTCCAAGAATATGCAAAATCTAGTAACACCACATGGTTTACAAAATGATTATTAATTTACTTGACAGCTTATCATTTAACATATTCCTGTGTAGAGTAGTTGGAGTCTGACGTGAGTATGCAGGGTTCTGTGACAAAAACAATTGACCCCTGGGAAACTTTACTAAATGGTGTGATGCATGAAATGTAAGACTACACAGCCATATGTTTGCCAGTGCCTAAATCTTTGATTTTAATTTAAATTTCAATGTCAAATTTAAGACTTGAAAAAGAGAACAGGTACCTCCTTCTCGATCAAAAAAAAAAAAAAAAAAAGAAATACATTTTTTAAACTGTTCAAAAGACTTGTCAAAAATATGTAATTACAATAGTGGTGGCAATGTGATGTGAACATTTGATTGCTGTGCAATATAGTTAAATGTTAACTGCAGTTAGCTGACATGAAACCATTTAGTAAATTATATTTGGCAGGCAAAATGTCAATTTTTTAAATTGTCATCCATCCGTTAAATATGTTTACACTACAAGATATTTTGGAATTGCTGAAGTAGTTGATTGTGCAGACGTGTTGTAAAACATAATGCCTATGCGCACCGTACCAAATGCCAAGAGGGACATATTTCATTGCTGATTTCTTCAAGTATGTTTTATTCATCCAGACAAACAACATCCAAAGAAAATACAATTTGGACTAGTATGATACAGTTTATGAAGTCTCCATGGACAAATTTGCCACTAGAGCGAGATTGCATTTCATTAAAAAAAATAGTTGTGGCTTTATAGCTAGAGGAACTGTTGCCGAATCGCTTGTGCTCCATTCAAAATTTGGTAGAACATGACAGAAAAAGAACATTTAAAGGGAAGTTTATCATTGCTGTACCATGAAAGCTGGAACAAATCAGAATGAAGAAATGGAATCAGAGCGGAATAAATGACCCTCCTTTCTCTATACTGGACACCAAAATCAATTGTCAGCAATGCAGTGCATTTGTTCTCAATGTTGGCAGATGGATCAGTTCCGCAATCAAGCACGGACATGTAATAACAGTGCAGGCTTCCCTTGATCCGAAAAATAATCAATTGGTAGTTTATTCTCTGGAACTTTCTGTGAAACAGACAAAAGTCTGGAACTGGACAGAGCTGGCATGAAACCAATGCTCCTGTTGCTACTTGGAGGGACAACCAGAAATATCTGCGGCACGAACATTCTGGAAACTGTGATGTCTCTTGATACTGGACAATATGCTTAGAGGGGTTGCATCAATGCTGGCACATTCTGTTAATATGCTGTGTGAACATCAAAGGTGTTACATAATTTTCTCCTGGTTTCTCCGGGAGGTATTTATCAAAAACACATTAAAAGCACTGATACTGTACCTCTGGCCTTGTCTGTGCAAGTTAATGTGGCAAAAAAGTAAAGAAGATTCTGCACCCTCACAGGTTTTGAGCAAGCAGTATGCTGGATAGAATGTTTGTGAATGATTTATATGCAATGCTTGACAAACCTGGTATATCTCACCCATATTTGTGAGTTTCAGATCCAAAAGGAACGGTTATAAATCACATTAATAGCACACAAAAGAAGTATGGTGCTGCAGAGCTAGGACAAATGCATTTATATTGTGTATTAAATATTAAACTCATAAATAGGTAGAATGCAAAAATCTTTTTTAATGGATCCAGAATTTACAACATGAAAAAATTTATCTGCACCAAGAATAATGATCCATAAGCTTTTCTTTTTATGGACGTGAAGTGTTATTTTCTTTTTGAAATTACTTAGCAATTAAATCTAGATACATAGTTTCCTTTTTCAGACCCAAAGCAAAAAAAGATGGCAAGATGCCAAAATTTTAATTAGAATAAGCATAAATGCACCTTTAATATGCACTCTTAATGTGGTATTCTTTGAAGTAGGGACAGATAAAATGATCAGATCTGAAGCAAGCTTATTGACTTTTTTTCATTTTATAATCTTCACATCTTGTAAACAGCTTACCAACTACTTTCTATCTTGCTGCAATTAGCAAGTTAGCTGGCTAATTTACAGCAGCTCCTAGTTTTTGTATTTCATATTTAGAGTCACTGCACCATCTAGTATTAATCTAATATTGGTAATTCATAGTTTGATAATCAGTCATGGTCTGCATATCAGAATGGAAGGGTAAATTACATTTTTATGATAACCATAAATTAATCACTGCATGGAGAGATAATTGTTCTAGGTAATGTCACAACCCAAAGGAACTAATATTTGTTTTATTCCTTTATTTCAGCTGTTGTTTTTCATTTCCAGGTGTTTGTATTGGCCTGGGTCCCTGTAAGCTGCTATTAGCTGCTAAATTTCATAGCTGTGTTCAGCCACCTGTATCTACTTAGTAAGCACTCTTTAATACACATCATTCCCAAAAGTACAAGATTCCATCAAAAATGAATTGTTTCCCAGCAGAAATGCAACTTAGCCAGTTGATGAAAACAAATAATACTTTGCAGATTTAGGAAAGAACACATCATAAGCAAGTAAAGGTAAAATATTTTACCATTTTTCTCGTACAGTCAATGCTAATGTAGTTCACATTTATGCTAATGATGTAAGCCACAAACAATCTTTTTAATACTAGGTGAGTCGGCGTCGTGCAATGAGAATGTTGTTAATGACAGCAGTACAGGTGGCCTTATGAGGAGGCCGTATTGGCATGTGCCCCCCTGGAGAGCTGAAAAACAGACTGTAATACCTGGTCACTGAAAACACTGAGCCCCATGTGAGACACTGATCGGTGCTTTGGCCATCTTAGTGGCCGTCAGCAAACGCATTCAGGTATAAATCACATACAAATTATGAGGCATCACATGCAAGAGCCAATTATTCATCAAACAGTTTTCTTTCAAACAGCAGATAATGTGTCTCTGAATCTCGCTATCACACTAAGCATCACACTGGCTGAATCTTTCTTTCTGCACAACCTCAGACCATATATGGCAAATACTCAGGCGATCATCTTACTGTAGCTTCATGTAAGGTGAGGCTGTATTTTGGTCCTCATTATTTGTAGCATTTAAGGATCTGGTGTGAGTGATGTGAGTGAATTATGCTAATAATTTAAAAACAAACAAACAAAATAACAGCAACATCAACAAAAAAGAAGAAAATTCTGAATTTTCTATTTTAAATAAATATTTTATATTTTTAATTAATTCAGAGTTCAAACATGTTTATGAATGGTTTGAGTGATACTGTTTAGGCTTAGGCCATTTTATGCTGATTTATCTGTCATATTTATTTCACATTTTCCAAAAGCCATTATATTTGTGCCCATGCACCATGTGTGTCATCTGTCTTGTGGGAGAGGTTGGAATGATAACAAAATATTGTTCCAAAAATTTTGAGAATAAACACAACATTCTGAAAGCTTCCAATGAAGAAAAGAAGAGAATATTTTTATCTGTCAAAAAAATTCATATTGACAGCAAAACTGAAGAACACTCGGGGAGAATGTGTGTGTGTGTGTGTGAGAGAGAGAGAGAGAGAGCGAGAGAGAGAAATTCACACTGACCAACTCACTGGCTCTCTTCTCAGGAGTAGGTTTTTATCTGATGAAAGGCAGCACATTTTGATATTTTTTTCTGTGGTGTCTTGCTCCACTCTCCAAAGCCAACCTGACCTCAAGCCAAGCAGACTGGGAGTATTTATCATAGATCTCAAAAGAATAAAAATCACCCATGAGACTTTGGGTTCATGCAGGAAAATCAAACTTCATTCCTTAATTCCTGTGGTATAAACCCAACAAGTGTCAGTTAGGCCAATGCTGATCACCACCTGTTCCCCATAAAAGAATGATGGGGGAGATGCAATGTTTTAATTTTATGATACACATCGCAGGATGATAAGCTTAGGGTGATGGACCTAAATTAAGGCATTGCAATACCCGAGGTTTTGAATTGATGGCATTCCCAAGTTATAAGCTTCCTGTCTGGTTTCTCTTCTTTGTACTTTTTCAAGTATGGCTGCTGTATACTCATATATTCATTTATTTTTTTTAACATAACCTGTCTTTATTACTTCAACAGCCTTAGTGTATGTTTTTGCATGCAGTGCACTGAAGGGACACATCACTACACTGATAAGGTGTTTAGGTAACATTTATTGCCAGTAAGACAAAGATGTCAGGACCAGACTAGTCTCTTGCAATTTTCACAAGCGATGGAACAACATACTTTTCTCAGGTTTTATACATAAATAAAATACCTACTTCAAAAAGTATGATTAAAAGAAAGCCCGCTGATCTTTGCCAGTTTTGAAAAACTGGTCGCAAGTACCTTTTTTTTCACAAAGATTCCAATTGACAATATTCACATCAGCATGACTGCAAACTTCTATTTGTGGTAAAATAAGGTGTTACATGGTTAGTCTGGTTGTAGAAGGCAAAACAGCATGCCCCAAACGATATATTAATTATAACACAAACCTGAGAAGCGTGCTAAATAGAGGCATTTGTGTGAATGACAATATATTTATATAATATGCAAAGGCAATAATCTGGGTGGTTATAGACAGCTAAGAATCTTGGGTTGACTGCAGTGTGATTGTCATATTAAAGAAACTGGAAAACTGGAGTACAGCTGATGTGTTAATGACAAAAAATAATGTTCGATCTCATCATAAGATGTAAAAATGTTTCATGCTGGCATTTCAACTGTAATAATGTGGACAGGAATCTGAGACAGAAGACCAAAAATAAAATAACAAAAGCAATAAATTACCATATTACATATTTCTTGAGATACAAGTCTAAATCCATTTTTACAGCTGCTCCTTGTATATGCAATGGTGCTCTGATACTAAATTACAACATATGCCTGACATTTGTGATGGTGCTACAAAAAAGGCAAAAAATAAAACTTTCAGCCTTCTCTATAAATTGTGTAATCTTACAAAATTCGTCCTGGTGGGTAGATGTTTTTCTAAGCCAGCCTGCCAGCCCATGTGATCTGAATATGCTGGGCATCTAACCCAGGTGATAGTACAGTGCAATTCATCACAGTCTTGGGCTGTAATGCTTTTCAGTAATGCAATCTTTGCCAGTGTTGCCAAATTGTGAACAAGCTAAAATAGGACTGAAAATGCAAAAACACTTAGCTCACATGTTAGAAAACAAATTTGTAATTAGTTGGTCTACTACGCTTCCTTTAAGAAATATTGTGGAATTGTGGTAGTGAGGGCAGTGTTAAATGTCAAGACAACATGTTGAAAGAAACAAATGTGGAATTGTTGCTTCCTTTCAGAAAACTAATTCCCATGTCCACTTTTTTTCATATCGTGACCTTTGGAATTTGTCCTTTGTTAATTCCTGCACTCTCCCACATGTTTGAGATGGACAGTGGAAATGCTAGAGCCCCACAGAGGAACATTTGTTTATTCTAAAAGTAACCGATCCACAGAGGGATACAGACCCTTCTTCCCTCCTTCAACAGTTCCATGAATAACTGAACGTATTTCTTCAAACAGGTTAAAAAATAAGCTCTTCTTTAAGTACATTACCATCCTCGTCTTCCGATATGTCATGATAGTTATTTTAATTACAAGTACTTTGCACTAAATCAATCTGGAAATGTCAGTGACTGATGACTTAAATGTTAATTAAATTTACTAATTGCCCTGATGTCTGTGGACTGATAGCTATCACCAGCGTTTTTGGCAGAATTAAAGCATCAATAAAAAAATAAATGGGACAAGAAACTAGGTTGAAAGCTGAAACAGAAGGCTCAGCAGTTGAGATTCCTGTGTGCTATGGATTCCATGGTAAAATCAGAAACAAATATGAACACAATCCTAGGACATGACAGAGGACAAATCAATGAAAAGACCATTTTGTGAATATGTGGTTTAATTACATAGTGAATATGATTTGTTTTTATAGCAAGAAGATTGAAGACATTTATTTATTTATTCATTTACCAATTCATTTAGTAGATTTACAGAACATTAGAAGCAGCAGAATACAAAATACATATATAAAGCACACATTGCACATTAGCTACCAGTGCAAGTTCCACTATAACTACTAATGCATCTTTGGTAACATGACTAACAACAATCACATATTTATTTAAGAAAAATCTGCTGTCTCTCAAACTTGTACAGTGCATTATAAGAAAAATCCAAGTTAGTGGTACTGCAGAATGCAATGTCAGATTGACAGCTTATTATTCAGGCAATTTCTGTGGGGCATCAGAAGGCAAAGATGGGCTATTTGAGTTCAAGGCAAGCACAGGAGTATAATAAAATTGGAGTGTCTTTGCCTGTTTCCCATAAACAGTGTAGAGAGGCTGGTCATACTTCATTTATATTACATTTTAAACCTGTCTTTTTCTGTTGTTTTAGCAGTATTTTCGATGACCAGGTTGATTTGTCCCCTTGTAGATTCTAATACTATTTTTGTGTTAAAAGTGTAGGCTGACTAAGGGTTGACCCTGAATAGTTTTGATCTGTCCTTCCCTACACATATTTCAAGCACAGTTCATCTGCTTGAGTTATCAGTAAGATGTTGTTATACTTAATAAAGCCATGAAAAAAAATTTGAGCACTGTAAATATGTTTCATCCCTCTTATCGTGTTTATATCAATGAGCTGATACAGGATAAATCTCATTAAACAATGTCAGCGGAATGAAAGAAAATGCACTAAAACTGGTTCTCTTCCAAATATGCTCATACACAGGGTGTGATTTAGGGACCCATCGGACCATTTACTATACTTCTATTATCGATTGCATTTTTTTCTACCATCTCCATTTACAATACGCTACCTTTTATATACATAGCATAGCATGAATTATATATTATATATATATAAGGCTAGGTGTTTGTCATGGAAAATATTCACAATAAAGTTGTTGAAAATCATGGACAAGTGAAAAAAGCAGCAGAAATGACAGTGTTTAAAAAATGATTGACATAACCTGTAGCAAGAGTAACAGATGCTTAAAGCTTCAAAAAATCGGCAGTCAGGAATAAATATGAGTAAAATGCATTGACAGGCTAGTGCATATAATCATGGGGGAAAGTCATGGAACTGGTCAAAAACGGCCAAAAATCACATAATCGGTGACACCCGCGACTCCCCTGACATATAATTATATGCAGTGAGCTCCATAATATTTGGAAGGTACAATTTTTCTTAATTTGGCGCTATACTCTAAAATTATAGATTTGTAATAAAAAAGTCACATGAGGTAAAAATGCTGATTATCAGATTCTATTAAAGGGTATTATACATTTTGGTTTCACCATGTAGAAATTATAGCACTTTGTAAACATACATCCCCCCATTTCAGGGCACCACAACATTTGGGGCATATTAATGGTATGTAATTGAAAGTGGCCCTTCAGTTTTTTCTTGTTCAGTTGGCTTCAGATCAGGTGAATTTCTTGGCCAGTCAAGAATTTTTTAATTCTTGCCTTTGAAAAACACCTTTGTTGCTTTAGCAGTATGTCTGTCAGATGACGCACCATCTAAAAAGTTTGCTCTGGAGACATTTGCTTCAGCTTGAGCAGATGAGACTTCTGTACGCTGTAGAATTCATTCTCCTGTTGCTATCAGCAGTTACATCATCAGCGAAAACTAGTGAGCCAGCACCTGTGGCAGCAATACATGCCCAAACCATAACGCTTTCACAGATGGGGGGTGCTTTGATTCTTGGGCAGTTCCTTTTGCCCTTCACATTCTCCATTTGTCATCACTCTGATACAAGTGAATCGTGGTTTCTAATGGAGCTCACTGTTCAGTGTGTGTGTGTGTGTGCGTGTGCAGGCATGCCTGTGTGTCTGTGTGTCTATTATCACAATCACCTAAAATAATTCCTAATGTAGTCATTACCAGTTACCCAAAAATAATTTGGCAATGGAACACCTGCATAGTTAATAATACATTAACTGCAATTACAATTTGAACCAAAAAGTCATAATTGCAAAAATGTTATCTTTGCACTTCTGATTTTATAATTAGCATTTGGCAATCTCATATGTATTTTTCCAGTATTATGCTCTCCTTTCCCAGTGGTTTTCATGCACATTTTCTAGTTAATGAATCACTGAATTACAGGCATAATTGGGAATGGGATCAGTAATAGTATAAATCTTCTATATAACTGGATAATATACATGCGCTGTACATTGCCCTGCATAATAAAAAGAAACATTGATAATCAGACAGTTTCACGTGAGAGCTGCAACTTTATGGTCACTGCATTAAGAATCATATAGTGAGAGTTATTTATGCAGGCAGTGGGGTTGGCTGAATGATAATGACGCTGAGGTTCAGAAAGACATTTCAGTGTCAGTCAACTGCTTTTGAATGACTGTTATGCACTAAGGGTCCTATTTTGGTGACAACGCAAATGCAAACGCGCCTGGGCATAAGTAGAGTGCTGGTTTTGTCTCACAAAAACGGAATATTTCTTGCCTGTGCCAGGTTAGTTTCATGGTCTACAGTAAACCCATTTGTGTCACCATGTGCTGGGCAGCACAATAGGGAGTATGTCAATAGAAACATTTGGCACTGTACGAGTTTGCTGCTGAACAATACGTTTGCGTTTAAAACAACCCAGACAAGGTTTTTTCTCAAATGCTGGGAACATTGTGTTATTAGACAATATTGTCTAGGAAACACCTCTATTAGTAGGTAAGTATTGCCTAAGTACACAATTATACTCCTAACCTAAGCCGTTGAAAACTAGTTCTTTGGGGACTGTAAACCTTTTTTTATTAGCTTTCTTGTGCAAGGAGGAGGAAATGGGGGGACTTTTGTTTTGTGCAAAATGGGCAGGGCTGTGTATAAACAGGTCAGTATTTTCTACATGGATCACCCCATATGGGTGCAGATACCCATAAAATAAAGCTGCCACTCTGCCCTTTGACTTCATTTTTTCATTTCAAATTCAATTTGTTGGAGTTACATAGCCAAAACATAAAACAAATAGTGTGACATCATCCAAATACTTATGGACAAGGAGATGACATTTCAAGTTTAACTGAGATTCTGGACTTTATGCCCTTTAAAATACGGACTAAAACCAGGTTGGGAGGCTGCCCATAAACAACAATTTGGCTGGCTAACACTCGCACAGTGATTACAGCCCAGATGGGGCACGAGCCCTCCTCAAAACTTCTTCCCAAACTAATTAACTGGGCTGAACTTTTGCTGCTCATTTCCCCTGCTAATCTTCAGAAAGAAACATTTGTACACCAACAACAGCTAAACTATGGGCACCTTCTCCTCTAACTCCCCAATCCCTCCTCCCTTAGTCTCTCACATGAGGCTGCTGGGTTGCCATAGTACTCTGCACTTTGCAGTTTAGATGTATCCATTGCACTCATGCACTTCTGTCAGTGGTCTCTAGCCCCATGTTCTTTGTCTGTAGAGAAAAGCAAACCTCTCTGTGTTGTTGGTATCTGGCTTTAAATGCCAGGTTCACACACTGCTTGGAAGTTCTATACAAGGAAGCTCCTCTTGTAGATTAACAGGGATTAGATAAAGCTGCTTTAACATTTACCCTGAAAATCACCCCAACCACAGAGACAGCCCAAAACAAAGTTCACTTTTAAACTAGCAGGCCTTTTTATTTCTTAACATTTCTCCATTCTTTTAGTCCTGGGAGAGCATCCACAAAAAATAATAATAATTTTAAAAACCTCCTAATTGATTTACTGAGGAGGTAGAGGACAAAGAATGATTAATTAAAAAATATGCAGATGAGATGGAGGTTATTCTTATGAAAAGGAGGTGGAAAGGCATGGAATTCATAGATTAAATGTACATGATGATGATGGTATGCATCAATTGCTAAATGAATTTTTGAAGCAACAGGAAACTAACTTTTTTACTCATAAAAAAGCTATACCATCATGGGCATTTTGAACATTTAACTCAGACAAACTGCACTTGTATTCACTTTTATTCAGGAGAAAGAACATCCAGCTTTAACTGTGAATGAGTAAATAATTCTCACATACTAAACTCGTTATTTTAGAACTTCCATGATGTTAATTTATCGTGTTAAATACCTTCCCCTAATGCCACCAGAATTCAGGAACATGAGACAATGATGAGTGAGAATAAGTCCCATGGCCCAATATATTAGGCTTTAGTCACAGAACATGCAAATGAGCAGATTAAGAACTGTGTTTAAGAACGTTTCCACAAAGTTTGGCATTTGTTATTTTTCTTCTTATCTGAATGTTTTCCTTTGTTGTGATCAAAATCTATGTGTGTACGGAAACATGCCTAAAATATTATACGCAGAATAGGCCTCTACTTAGAATGCTTTATTAGTTATGCGAGGCCATTTTAAGTGGTTACAGACATATACACAACAGACTGTTTATCAAAACAATTATAGGCCTAAATGGGCAATTGATTTTAATCAAATTAACTAACATATCTGAATAATCACAAATTTTTTAGTAGTTTTTATTTTTATGTAGTTGTGATGATTTCAATGTCAGCTTACTTTTAATTTAAGAGTGGGTTTACCAGTTTGGCTTTTCAAATACTCAAATACTTTTATTTCAGTTTACGATAAAGTTTTTTCAAATCTAGTTTTTGTCTTTGTCTTAGTTTTGACTTTTGTTTCAGTTTATGATAATATCCTTGTTAGAAGCGCATGTAATTCATTCTCTTTATTGATTAAAGTGATCAACAATGAGGATTGATGATAATATATACAGACACATAAGCACACAGCAAACCCAACACTTAGTGGCAATGGCATATTTGCTGCCTTTAGATTACTTCACTAATTGTGCCGTAGGGACCATACAGATTTGCAGAGATGCTAATCTGCCGAGATGTGCAAACATCAGCCTGAATTTGGCATGCTTAATAGGATTGCTAGGGTGATTTCTTACACAACATTAACAGGCACACACATCCAGTTTTCAAACAATTGACATGCATCATCTGTTACACCTGGGATACGCAAATAAGTGAAGGTCTGCGCATGTTTCATGAATCCCATGTTGGCTTTTCGTAGGAACTTCTCTTGAGAAAAAAAGTAAGAATCTAAAAAAAAGGTTTTGTGAATGAGGCCCATTGAAACCATGCCTTTGGAACACTTCAATGGTGTTATTTTACTTTATAGGGACCAATGTAATGCAGAGCCTTTATATATAAGAAAAGTACTGGTTGCGGTGCCCATGCCTACATGTGAATATATGAAAGTGCTGGGATTGGTCCAGGCCACTACTTGATTGAGACTGGAACTGGAAATGTTACAAGGTGATTGGGGAGTGTGTGTAGACATGTAGACATGGGAATTGAGTAACTTCTGTGCTGCCAGAGCACAGTGCAGTCACAGCTGTACAGGATTAGAATTAGTGGAGGGGGTTGAGTATAAGGAGGGAAAATGGGCTCAGCTGGGGACTGAGGTGTGATTTCCTCCTGTTGTGAATGTGGGTTTCTGTTGTGGCTGTCTATGAGTTGCTTTTGTGTGCATCCTTTCTTTCTTTTATTTTTTTTCATTGGAGCGAATATTTGCGTGGGATTAGGGGGGGAAACAATACGACCACTTGCCTGGCAAAGATCCAGCGGTGGATGGGGGGGAGGGCTGGGACCTGGAAAGCGAGCGAGAGGTTGTGAGCGGTGGCGGAACCTTGGGCCTTGTCTTTGATGCAACAGAACAAGATTCCTGGTGATGTAAGGAACGTACTTATTGTGAAACATCGTGGGATGCATGTATCTGTCCCTGGGGGGTAGTGGGGTGAAATGGGGTGGAAGCAGGGCTGCTGTTGTATTGATCTGTTTGCCTTCTCTTGCCACTTTTATTGTTTAGCAGCAGATTGAGCAAGGACCAGTGATTACAGGTGTGTTGGAAGTTGGAGAGTTTTTGGGACTGGACTGTAGGCTGCTATGACTGACAGTGACAAGTTGGGAGCAAATTTGCCTGGTGTTTCATTAACTGATTGTGGGGACTTGGTCACTTTCTTTTTTTAAGGCTGTAGAGAGGCCTGGTGTGGTGGTGCGGGCCCAACTACTTTTTTTTGTCTTTCTGTGGTGTGGGTGTGTGAGTGGAAGCCTCCTCTGGCTGTTCTCCTTCCCAGGCAGTCAGCAGGGTTTCTTCCCACTGCAGCGCAGGGGAGCTGGAGGGAGTGTGGAGTGACATAGGTTGTGTGCAGGAGTGGCAGAATATTTACGGATGGGTTGTCATTTCATTTCTGTCAATTCTGGAATTTTTTTTTCTCTAAGCCTTGTCTGGTGTTCTGTGGCAGGTGGGTTGCTGCTGAGGTGGGTGGAGGGTCTTGTGATGGGGGGCTGAGTCTCTGATTCCTGATAAAAGTATACCAAGTTTAAGCTGCAAAACATACATAACTATGATTAATATTTGTTTTAATACAGTTCGATGGATAAGCGGTCATTCTCTGGTTTGGTCCATACAAACTGACATTCAAAGACTTTGATAAATCCTGCATTGTTTGTGGAAAGGCATTTACGAATGATTTACAACTTAATTTGTTTGGCTCTTTTTTGATAAATGAAGGCTAATGGTCGTAGGCTCATTGTAAAATGACTTGCTATCACTACCGAAGCACACATAATTAATGCCAGGTAATGTTGTTCTAAGTTCTACTATTTTAATACTCATTTTTCTGCAAATGTCCATCTTGCAGTTACATGTATGGCGAAACATAACTATCTAGACTTAGCAGCCTTTAAATAAATGCCTTACAGTTTAACATTTGGAAATGCACTGCCTAGGCTACACTTTACAGCTAGACTATATACCACAAAGTGAGTACTTTGTGTCTTAAAAACAATGTAATGTTGGCTTCATCACTTGTCCCGTCAGCTAGTGTGATGTAAGTCAGAGCTAACCAGACAGATAACACAACATTATTGTTAGAATTTATTGCCTCTTAATTTTTGCTATAGGCCTAACAAGTCATTAGCCAGCTTAAACCTTCAAAAAAAAGAAACTGGACTTCAAACTAAATGACATTTTTGGCCTTGCAGCAATGGGGGCAGCTCTAATAAGTTTGTCATAAGTTCGGCCTAACGAGGTAATGACATCGTTAGGCCAAACTTTGGTCCAGTGAGTGTGACAGCTCAAATAGTTTAACTGTAAGGGGAGAGGGATGGAGATATGAGTGCTTCAGGTCTGCTTCGAGTTCCACAAGCAGGAAACGGGTTCGACACCCATGCTAGTAAGATCTCCAGGCAGGCCTTGGTGAGCAAATAACGGCTTAAAGAAGCTGGGTGGCTGCCAAGAAAGCCCTTTATGGACTCTGAGTGCCAGCGCATTAAAGATTACTTGCATGCTTTGGGAGTCAGTCTGCCTAAATGAATTCTCAATGGCGGGCTTAGCAGGGGGCCAGCGATAGCTTCTACTGAGATTTATTTATCTATTTATTTTTTATAGAAGTTGTTGTCCTTCAGTCAGTGTGAACTGATGGCATGTTTATGATATAGTTTATTTTTATGGCAAAGACTAGGGATATGGGAATTGAGGTTTTACTTTTGTTTCTAATCAATCTGAAATGTTTGCAATGAGGGTCATATAGTCTCCTTAGTGGGCTATAAAATGTTAAGACAAACAAGAGAATTAGCACTAAAAAAGGGTGGATTGCATTATTATTTCTTTAAAAATGGAGGCAGCTACTAATTAACTACCTGATGTAAACTGCATTAGCTGGAAAGCTAGCTATCTGAAACAGTGCCTTCGTGTCAGAGCTTAATTTAGCACAGTTCATGTTCTTGGGCTGATATGAGTTTCTACTCTTCAAGAGCTTCGCAGGTATCCTTTTTCAGAAAGCTGTCATACTGTCACACTTAAAATAATCTGTGCAGAGCTACAGCATGGCCAGCTGTCATAATTCCCTATCACTCAATTATCTGTCCCCTATAATGAATAGTCTCAGAGTACTGTAGGTATGTCTATAGTTTCTCCCATAGCTGAACCGAATACAACAGACAGCCGTGACGATTGAAATGGAATATGGGTTTGCTGAGCAAAATTTTTCATATTCCTGGGTACTGTATGTTTGTGTGTAATAATGATTTCATTTTGCCCAGTTTTTAAAATTTCCATTTTCAGAAGACATGAGGCCAGCATGCAGTGTATCCAGCCAGTTGCTGCTGCTTTTCACTATTCAGTTGACCATCTGATGTCCACACTGACTGCGTCTGAGAAGCAGGATCGACCAGAATTTCTACTATGTGATGAAACGGGCACAGTATCACTGACTAAAATCCTCCCACCCTGGATTATGCTGCAGCCAATAGCGAGTGTCCCTGTAGTGTCTCTAGCTATACTCTGGATTTGATGCCGGTTTCTGGACTTGATACCAGACAATGAGCCTCGTCCACTCACCAAAACTGTGTGTCAATGGAATGAGCCAGTAAACCTGATATGCATTGTAATTTGTATGTAGTGGTGTGTGGTCCCATTTGCTGAGTTCAAAGTTGAGGCGTCAGGCATTCAATAACAGGGACAGTGCTAGTACTGAAGAGAGATGTAACAAAGCTCAAAAACACTGCCAGCAGTCCTATTGTGGTGCATGGTAAATCAATTGCTAAAGACAGGATGCATTGTGAAGCAAACATTCCTCATGCCCAAAAACGGACTCTGCTCATGATCATAAGCTAGTCTTATAAAAGTGTGAGCACAAACGCCTCAGGAAGCAAATAATGCATAATGCATTTTCAATCCAACATTAATAAATGTTAATAAATCATGGAAAAGTTACAAAAGAGAAAGGGTTAGAAAATATTATTGTGCTGTCGTGCCAAATACTCTGCAAAGATTTCTGACAGGATTTCCAAGAATTGTTTGTCTCAGGCTTAACAAGGTAAATATCCTTGGTTATAAATTATGCAAGCTTTCCTGCAGAAACCATTTTCTAGCAAATGTGCCATTTGATTCAATCTGACTGTAATGCTACGTTTTGTGTCATTAGTACCGGTCAAGACAGAATTGCTTAAATCACCCGACTAAAGAATAAGGATGTCTTTTTTTAATGCTCTATGTGCCTCGAACAATGTAGACACATTAATCAAAAAGTCACTTAATATTTAAAAAGGACAAAAGTCCTCAACTACAGTGCCTAATGAGCCTAGAACATTGAAAAAGATTGGGCTGGGCTTTCATGAAATAATGGTATCAACTGCAGAGCACAACTAATCTCACAGGCATTTCGAGCAGTTGAGTGAGCAAAATGTAGCTGTTGGCGACCTGGGGGTGAAAATCAGACACTAAAATGGGATAGCTGCCTGGTGCAGTATTTGAAATACAAAAACCTCATAAATATAAAAAAGTCATAAATATAATCACAATGGATGCAAGTGCGATTTACATAGATATTATTAATCTGTTTGTTCCAGTTTCTCTAGTGCAGGGATATTTGCTGATGACATGAAATAATTTGCATCTGACAAGTACTAGCTATATTCAAATTTGGATGGAAAAATATTTTCTAATGCACATGGAAGATAGAGTTACCAGATATTTAGGTATTTATACTATATGGTGACTGATGTATGATTTTTGATTTTCTAATGTTGACTACCACTTCAAGTCCTACTCAAATTCAGTGCTATTATTTACCTGGTTTAATTTAAAGTGATTGAGTTTTTATCTGTATTAGTGCTTGAAATTAAACTGTAAAATTATACCATGCCTATATATGGTAATATTGATCCTTTAAGAACAATGTGTTTCATGGATATGCATATAACTGACAGCTAGAAGTTCTGATTATTAGAAATGATTGTACAAGTGGTTTAACTGAAATATAAAATATATTATTGTGACGGCTAGATAAGTTTATTTTGACCATATTTATTCCTTTATTGATAATTGCATGCACATAAAACTCTTTGTTTACACTTCATTTATGTGCAACTGTTAGTGCTATCATGAGATCAGTGTTTAATTTCTTCCGTATTACTGGCGGTTTATAACTAATACAGCTCTTAACAACACGCCTATGTACAATAATTTATTGCACATTAATAGCCTACTCCTTCTGCCAGTATGTTGAAAACGTAAAGCGTGATTTGTTCTCCTTTGTTGGATCTATTTTTAAGTGTGTGCAAACAATACATGACTGCTTGTAATGTTTTCCCTGAGCACAGTACTGTCGTTACTTGATCAGATTTTACCACACAGTCACATGGAGATGATTTAATACTAAATGAAAAATCAGTGGCAAAAACAAAGAAACAGGGCAGTTCAATCTAATGACTGGAAATCTGGTTCTCTCTCTCCTCTGTACCTGCTATGTCCCTATGTACTGTATAGAGAGGGGAAAACAACACAGGTGTGGTGACTGCTTATTCTATATAAGCCCTCAGTAAACTACAAAACACAGACACAGACAACCATTTTCCAGAAACTACAAACAATTGCCTGTAATTTTATTTAGAGATACAATAAACATTAGACTGTGAACTTCTGCTAAATGTTCTTTCCTTTCTTTTTCATTACTGTGGGATATTGCCCTAGAGCCCACTCTCAGCATATCTGCTCCCCACACCTTTTTATTAATTCATAAGAGGGCCACCTGCTTTGGCTTTCCCTGAGTCAGCAACACTGTATAAATAACACTCTTTCAATTTAGCCTGCGCCTCTAATAAGTAGATGAAGTTCAAAGGTACCTAATCTCAGCTGCCACTCAAAGAGACCTGGAAAGGAAAAGTTATAAGATGGAAGGGAAAATGGAGGTTGTGTTGAGCACTGTGTCTGCTTATTTGAAAGAGCATTCTAGAAAATCTTTTATCATTATAATATTTTTCTAGAAAGCATGATAATGGCTACTTCTTGCTCTTCGGGAGGCTATGGTCAATGTATAAAAACCAAAAGACAGGTACTACCCACTGTTGTGTATTATTGGAAAGTCTTCAGGTATATGAGAACTGCCTACATAGATCATGATCTACACAGCTCAACTACAGTTCTTATCTTAAGTTTTGGTAAAAAATGCTGTCGTTTGATTTGTTTTCACAAAGCTGGATTAGAAATAAGAGTGAATTCACCACTTTGCAAAGTAAAAGGTTCATACAAACACCAATTTAATTTTAAGTCTTATAAGAAAAAATGCCTGCGCAATTGCAATCCTGCCAATGCTACTATCATCATGGCATATACCTCATTCTATATCATGATGGGAGTATCACAAACTGAAAAGATAAAATTTGCTCCTTCTAGTAACCATAAAATATCACTTCTGTTCTACAGTAGCTACAGATGCTAATTTTGGCATTTTACCATCATATCTGATGTCATATCATCATATCATTACATAGATAAATGTTTTTGAGTGCAAGAACAGAATATGATCACTCACATTCAAAATGTGACACACACTGGGATTTAACAAGCTTTGATTGAATTCAGTTATCAGTTCCGACCTCCACTTATTCTACTCCAGGGGTGGCAGATTCCAATCCTATAGGGCTGGTGTGTATGCAAGTTTTTGTTTCCACCAATTACCCTAAATGAGCTAATTGGCCAACAATTGTTCACACGTAGATTAGTTGTTTCATATAGGGACACAAGAACAGTACTGGGCTGTCATTCATATGTGGATCAAGGGATTTAGCTATAATAGGAGATTAGCGTAAGTGTAAGGGCTGATTTAATAAAGCTGAAGTAGGAAGTTGGCATGAAAAGCAGAAACATGGCCCTTGTTGCCCACCTCTGCTGTAGTGCTCACTGCTGAATATAGCTTTACCACGTAGGTGTAACTGGAAGAGAAATATGGAATGCTAATCCATATTTGTACTTTTATTATGATTTAAAACTTAGAGTCAGTAAAAAAATTAGTATATAAAATAGAAGGATATAATTTATCATTTAAAATAAATGTATATTTCATTAAATAAGGGTGTGCTTTATTGTCATGGTCAGAACAATTCTTCTGGGCTCTAAAATTTTTAATCACTGATTTTAAATCTTCACTTACACCTCATAAAGCACAACTGTTGCGATGGTGCATAGTGGCACAGAGAGATTTCTCTAAAACAAAGAGGAAAACTTTTTGTGGAAGCTTCCGAAGAAAAACAATAAAATGCTTGATGTGTTTTGGTATAAAGGAGGCTTGATCCATCTGGGAGCCGTGGAGTGGGTACGAGCCCGGATGAATTAAATGCATTCCTGTTCGTTGCTTGGCATTCTTCTCCTTATAGCCCCACCCCCATTGATGTTTCCTTGTAGGCCTTTGTGGAATTTCTTCCTGGCATGAGGCTGGAGAGGGCCCAGTGACGCATGTGGGCACAGGTGTGGGAGGAACGTGAGAGAAAGGGAAAAAAAGAGAACGGAGGGAAATGGAAAACACGGAGACACTCGGAGCGAAAAGTCAATGCTTTCCCACAAGCCTGTATCCCAGTGGCTCTGGTCTGGGTTCAATAAATATTTATGCCCAGAACAAAGCAAGCAAGGCCAGTCTGGGATAATTATCTGCTTGTGTGCTCTTGGAATGGAGCAGGAACAATGGCGAACTGTGCTGTTTTCTCTGCGGCAGAATGGGACACCTGAAGCATATGAGAAAATACGATTGGGAAAACATTCTGTTGGCCTCTGTAAACCAGTGTCCTTTCACACCAGTTTAGCTCTGATGAGAACAAAAAAGAACCCTTGGGTAAATTTTGGATGGTTTAGCTTATTTCTTGCTGATCACATACTATCTGGGGAAGAAAATGATGGGTGTACAGAAAGCACTTGGTTTTCATCCAATGCTATATTTTCATTATGTGTGTGAATTACATGACCGTTTTGTGTGCCATTCTGACTGACTGTATGAAAATGATAGTTTGACAGATGCATAAAAACTCTAGATGTTAGTGTTTTAATGAATGTTCTATAAAACTGAAATAATTGCTGTACATGCACCATAAACCTAATGGACACTTAGCACTTTAACTGCATTCAAATTCAACAATGTGAGAACTGTTGATCATATGAAAACAGTTTTCCAACAAAACACAATTTAGAGACAAATGTCTTGGAGAACTACATTCAAGCAAAATTAATTGCTTTAAGTTCTATGAGATCATTTCTTTTGAAAACATACATGAAACGTATCCCTTTGAATTTTCAAGATACGCTATACCAAACTGCAAATTAAACTAGAAGAGTAGCAAGACTAGTACATGAATGTACTAGTGATTTTCAAGAACTCTAAGGGATGGATGTACATTACATTACATTTATTTGGCAGACGCTTTTATCCAAAGCGACGTACACAAAGTGCATTTCATGGTCATAGACAACTGCTAAACACATGTTCAGTAAGTATCGTACCTTACTGAACCTGTGTTTAGCAGTTGTCTATGACCATGAAATGCACTTTGTGTATGTCGCTTTGGATAAAAGCGTCTGCCAAATAAATGTAATGTAATGTACATCCATCCCTTAGAGTTCTTGAAAATCACTGAGGAGTATTCAGATGTTTTGATATTATGACATGTACTTTCATACCTTGTATCCCCTTTGTGTGTTGAATATTTGCATCAGGGTGCTTACGGTTGAACACTGAACTTCATGGCAGTAAGGGTTACAGATTTAACAGACAGGACCTTACCATGATGGTATAAACTGGTTCTTGCTTTGAATGAGTAAGAATTTCAAAAATTATTAGCCTTTGAGCTTGGCTGATTAGAGCTCATTGTATTTGGTTTACAGCAGGGAGTCAAGGGGCTATTAGTTATCAGGCACCTTCTCCAGTACAATCAGGCCCAGTAGTTAAAACACTTTGTGCTGTCGATTTTAGGGCACAATAGTGCCACCTGTGACATCCATCTCCTCCAAAGACAGGAAATCCTTTCCTTGGCATTTGTGTCCATGTGACAAATCAATGCAGAGACATGGACTGTGAGAAGCTGAATGGGAAAGAAAACAATGAGGAAATCAAATGGGACACAGCACAGTACACAAACTGCTGTGGCAGCGAAACAATGGAAGCCTTTATTCCTCTGAGTGGCCATCTCCCCATCACAGTTAATGCTACTGTGAGGGCCTTCCGCCTTCACAGATGGTGTAGGAAGGAACAGAGGTGTTAATTAACTGTGAAAATTGCAGATCGGGCATAATAACAAGAAATCTAAGCGCTGCACCCAACAGACGCTGAGTGATATGAGAGGCAGTAGTCATCCATAGTGCATTTGCACGAACCCAACACAGTGCAATTCAGGCCATGTCAGATAATTGTGGCCTCGAAGGTTTATAAGTAGCTGGAGTCACCCAATAGATCAAATTCACTGCCATCTTGCTTTGAACAAATATTCCTCCTAAAACAAGGCGGGTACTTCATTTCAATCAGATTGTCTGCCAGCTTATAAAATATAAGGTAGCGGAAGCACAATCCACAAATGTCAGCGGGCTTGGATTTTATTTTTGATTTGCTCTACAGGTAACTAATTGCCTTTGTGGAATCACAGAGACCTTCTCCACCCCGAGCAGAGTGGCTGGTCAAAGGGTGATTAGATGGACAG
This sequence comes from Anguilla rostrata, assembly GCF_018555375.3. Lineage (NCBI taxonomy): Eukaryota > Metazoa > Chordata > Actinopteri > Anguilliformes > Anguillidae > Anguilla > Anguilla rostrata. The sequence continues at coordinate 67,422,676 of NC_057933.1, read as the reverse complement.
CCTTAGAAGGGTAACATAAAGATCATTTTACATCCTTTCACCCTCCATAGCCAGGCTGCCCCTTCTCTGACAACTCTGCTTTGCGATTCAGTGGTCTGTCCCGCAAGCAGGCAAAATTCAACTCCGAATGGCCCATCATTCTCTGCTGTCTCAGGCCTATAAATCATAGCCCATAATCAGTTTATAAATATGTATGAGACATACTGAAACTGCTCACGGGGCCTAATTCTTTCTAATTGATTGGCAGAGGCTTGAATCGTTGGTGCAGAGGGAGTGTGTGTGGGGGTAATGTGCAGGGGTTAGGAGGGGGAAGCAAGGTATGGCTACAGCTTTGAAATTCAGTCCCACTCTGTATGAATGGGACATGGTGTTCATACTGTATGTAACCTGGCATGCATATTTGACTTGGTACAGATGTACACTCACAAGTACATACTCTATAGAGTAGAAAGTGAGGCTTCATGTTGTACATATTGCTGTAAGCTGTTCTGTGCTGTGTTCACTGGCCAGTTTTCAAGCAATCAAAACTTTGATACAATCTCCTTAATTTTTAAATCAGAAAAATCAGAAAATTACTAGGACCTTATAGATCCACCTGTTTAGGGGAGGATCAAGATCCAGTGTCTAATTTCTATTTTTGAGTGTATTCAGAAATATCTTACCTTTTGTGCATTTTTAATGGTTCATAACTACTGGCCAACATTATTAGTAATATACTAATTTGTTAAATATTTGGCGTTTCTTATGTAACATATGTCATAGTTAGCATGCCTCTTAATGTCTAATGACATGAGAAATAGGAGAGCTTTCCTGTTATGGTTATTAAAAGTGAAAACAAACTCTGGAGAATTTCACACAGCTAGAACGATCGGCTCCCCCTCTATGTCCAGGTTCCCCCCAAGATTTCTTCCCACTGATGAGTTTTTCTTTTCTTATCACTGTATGAGTGTTTCTTCTTCCCACTGGAGTCCTTTTTTGCCTCTCCTACTGAATGTTTGGCAGTTTAGTACATACATATTACAGGCCTAGTTTAGTACATACAGTTACTGTTTTATTGTTATCTGATTTGATTGTTCCATTTTGCTGTAGCTGTGGTTCTACCTGTACTTTACACCCGAACTGACCTGTGCTTCACTAGAGGGGTTATGCATAGGAGGAGATATATAATATCTTCCAAGCCCACAGAAATGAATGAATACTTCAACAGATGTGCATGATGAGAACCATCAAATCTGGGCACGCAGTGAATGTAAATATTCCACGTGCAGTTTGACTGGATGATGCGATTACCAGACAAATGAATTCCAAATATAACTGTGCAAAGAAAATAAAACAGAATATAATACCTGGTCAAATTATTGATGTTAAAATAATTCTGAGGTCCTGATAAGACAGATCAAACAACATTTGACCAAAAGAGATAAGTATGACTACACTCACTAACAGAGAAAAAGGAAGAACAATTTCTGATTTTAACATACCTGACAAAATGTTAATTTAATATGCCATGTGAGACACAGAGGAAAAAATGTGTTAAAATATTATGACTTCCATGGAGAACTGATTAAGATTATTCAAATAGTCTGACACTTCGAGATACAAAGAGATCCAGACAATGATGCAGTAGAGTACATTAAAGTACATCCATTATCACGCTCAACAGACACAATATATGACTTCATGAGTTTCTTTAAAAGGAAAAGTGTGTCCACATGAGCCAAGCTAAAAACAGATGAACTGCAGAGAGAAGTACTCTGACCTGACCTCCATTGACGGAGCAAAGGAAAATGGCAGTATGACTGGCACACTCAGTTATTGCCTAGCTACCTGTGCCTAGTAGGGGTCTGTCAGGGTTTCAGGAGCCAGGGGGAGTCTGACTGTCATAACTAGGACAATGCGCTGACAAGCACCTGGCAATAAAGGCAGAAAACAGTATTCTGTAATGATGATATTTACTGGAAAATGTAATGATTTTCCCCATGGCAGAACTAAGACAGATCTAAATGGGGAACACTCAGTCAACATCATCATTTGCTCACACTAAATATAGCTAATAATCATATTTTGTGTCTGTTTTAGAAATGCTTTATATTTATTTATTCATTAATTAGTGGCTGTATGACTATATACATTTTTTGCCAAAAGAATCATTAATATGCTGTAGAAGTACAATTTATTTGACTTCTGACCAGTTCAGACCGTGGAATCACCAGTTCAGCCAGTACATGAATGAATGAATGAAAGAAAGAAAGAATGAATGAATCATTGCATTTATATAGCACTTTTCTGAACACTCAAAGTGCTTACAGCGATGACAGGGAACTCACCTCACCCACCACCAATGTGTAGCACCCACCTGGGTGATACACGGCAGCCATTTTTTTGCGCCAGAACGCTCACCACACATTAGCTAAGGTGGAGAGGGAGAGAACATTGTTAGCCAATTAAATCAGGGGATGATTAGGTGGAAAGTTGGAGAGAGCCAGATTGGGCATTTATGTTGGGAACATATAACACAGTACCACCAGACATACAATTTTTATAAATTGTCTTGAATTTGGATTGTATGATGAGCTTATGAGATATTACAAGGTGCATTTGTAGGGTATTTTTGGTTATAGGTTATATGTAGCTCTGCAATTTTATGAATATTTTATTGAATCCATTTTTTTATTGAATCCTTAATTTGTGTCTATAAATATGCTGTAAGTCTCCTTAGATAAGGGTGTCTGATATAATTAGATATTGCATATAATATCGATATTATTGCAATATTGATTATGAGGTTACATTCCACACAGGCCTATATTTTAGCTAACATAGGCTGAAAAGCCTGAATGTGTTTTTGTCCTGTATTCTGGCTTCTGAAAACCAACCTTAGTTAGGGATGAAACATGCAGTTCCTGGTGTTGGCTGGTACATGAATGCCTGCAGGTTCTGTTGCATAACTATCACAGTCAGCATCTTGGATGGTTACAGGCTTTAGAATGAATAGGTATTAATATGCATACTGTGTCTGTCTATATTAAAGGAGTATCTTTGATCTTGTAATAACCTGCAGCTTTTCAAATGATTATTATTCAGCTATTGATTGTCCCTGCCAACCAATGCCTCAAAACAGTGTACTGGAAAACTGAGTTTATACTAGAGTTTATAAAGTAGAACAAATGTAATTCTAAAATCAAAGTGCCACTTTTAAAAGTGTTGTCTTATTTTTGTACCATCTAAAAATGCAATGTTTGCCGCATTCAAGACTGCAAAAAGGCCAGAAGGATGACAGAAGAACTACCTCACCACCCACCAGAGCAGCTCCCACAAACACTGCGTCTAAGGGTGGTCCCCTAAACCAATTTTAATAAACATGAAAAGAGCCTTAGCGAAACTCGAGCACATAGCCTGTGGCATGGAGCAACGGAAATATTTCCTTCTTGCTCCACAGGAGCAGATAATGCACTGTAAATGTCATAAATATTTAGGGAGGGGAAGGTATAGCAGAGGGAGTGTGACAGTGGAGTAATCCTTGGCCAGGGCGATGGAGACTCTTCGGATATGAGTTGACATTTATAGGATTGTAATTGTCATGATGGGAACCTTCAAATAGATGTGAGTCCCTCTCAGGCTCGATCTGTTTACCTGGCCTCTCTTGCCCCATGCATTGATCCTGGTGCTGAACTCTTCAAAACTTTCCAACAGATAAGAGAATTCATGGGGCGACATAGCTCAGGAGGTAAGAGCGGTTGTCTGGTGTCGAAGTGTCCCTGAGCAAGACACCTAACCCCTAATTGCTCCCAACGAGCTGATTGGCGCCCTGCATGGCAGCCTTTCGCCGTTGGCGTGTGAGTGTGTGTGTGAATGGGTGAATGAAAGGCATCAATTGTAAAGCGCTTTGGATATATAAATATATAGATAAAAGCACTATACAAATGCAGTATTTACCATTTACCATGAGTGGCAGAGTATTGCTGTAGATCTGGCATGGTCATTTCTGGGTAGTTCACACAATTATATGCTTTCCTGCCACTATTTTATCATTACCCGTGGGATTGGAAACAAAACTAAAATTAAACAAACAGATTCATGGGGAGACTCGTTGTTCCCCGTGTATGATCTTACACATGGCCTGCCTTGCTTAAAGTGGGCATAGATGCCTCTCAGAATGATGGGGAAAGGGTTTTAGCGGCATCACTGTTATTCATACTTAAAAGGCTGCGTGGGCAGTGTTTATATTACACAATCATTTGAAAGCATGGCTAATACTGTATACAGACCTAAATGCAATCTGAGTTTTGATAATACTAAATCACTCAGACTAGAAATGTATGACGAACTCCAGCTTAATTTCAGAATTGATACTTTTGCTGATGCTCTTTTCAAAACAACATCAGTTGGAAAAAACAAATCCTTCCATGGTCAATATGTCAAGGTCCATCTTAATGCCTATTTAAGGCCTTGATTCAATTAACATTTTCCTTACCTTACAAATAAATAGAAACATTAGCTTGTTCTTCTCAAACAGCGTTTTGCGAGTGATTTAAGAAAACTGCATTGCTTACAAAGGAATATCTTGCCTTTAATTATGAGGCAATGTTAAGGTCAAATAATGATTGAATCAAGGCCTCCGTTGCTATGGAAAGGTCAGCTTAAATGTAATTACCAAACAAGAAGATACAGTGACACTGGAAAGAGGATATTCAAGTTCGAGGAGTTGAGAGGTCATTTCGTTTGTTCCCATAATTGTAGTATGAAACAACTTAATGTAAAATTCTCTACATTAGCTGTAGCTGAGCAGGAGGAGAATGAGGTGACAGTGAGTCTAGATCACTCCGACATCACATGGTCAGACAACAGTAATCTAACTGCTTAGCTGGGAACTGCTCCCATACACGGCAACAATCATATATTGTTAGACAAATAATGCTGGGAAGGTACTACTATTTCATAATAGCCGAGCATATTACTCTTAGATTCACCTTGCTAATGATCATCCCTGGCTCTGCTGAGGTGGGGCTACTCAATCCTCTCCTAATTCTGTCATGTTCCCCCTGAGGCTCTGTTAGACACAACTTGGGTAAACTGTAAGCTGTCTTTACTGAACAAAAATAACCATTCGACAGGGGCTCAGAATTGTAATAAAACATGCAATTTAGCAGTAGGCCGGCTTTGAATACACAAGCAACAGTCCATTATATTGCTTGCATGGTGCTAACACACTATAATTGCTGTTTACATAAAGGAACACAGGTTTGATTTGGTTATAAATTGTAATAGTTACATGTGAATTGCATGTCACGAGGGTCAAGTACACACTGCACCTTGTACGTTATGCACAATGGTTTCACATGCTTCATGAATGCACGACTTAGCAGACCATACATATTTATGAAAACAAATGCATTTTAGAGACTGCACAAGGTGCCTTTATGACAAGCCTGGAATCTAACAGTTTTTATTAAAAAAAAAAAGTTTTAGAGCTGAACTGCATACTAAGTAGCTTAAATAAGGGTTCAATAACAATGTCCCATATGGCCATACCTCTAGGCATGTATGAACCATTACTGAAATAAAAATAAAAATATACAGAGGACATACACATTGTAAGGTAAAGTTAGAGGGCAGATATAAGATTTCCACATAATTCCCTTACATTCAGTTATTATGTGAAAGGCTGTCTTTGAAACCAGCATTAAACAAAGGGTTTATTGATTAATGATCTAAATACCTCACATCAGAATGCAGCTGCCCACTCTTTCCACTATCCCAAGTCACCCTCTCCCCACAGCTGTTTATTTGCATGAGCCTTTTCTCATGTATTTCCAGCACTTAAAGCGTAACTAAGCTTCACTTAATTGGCCTTTTGATGAAGGCAAGGTTTATAAACTATTTTTAACATCCTGTAAATATAAAGATTTTAACATTTTGACCTTTTCAGCTAGTGTCAGGTATTGTACTCTTCAGTCTAGCAAAAGTTGGAATTAAATAATACTTTTACAGCTAATATGCTGAGTTCAATACAATAAACACTACATGGCCGAAAGTATGTGGACACCTGGCATCCAGTATCTCATTCAAAATTATGGGCATTAATTTGGAGTTGGTCCACCCTTTGCTGCTTTAACAGCCTCTATTCTTCTGGGAAGGCTTTATACTAGATGTGGTAGCATTTCTGCAGGTATTTGCTTTCATTCAGAAAGAAGAGCATTAGTGAGGCCAGGCACTGATTGGGTGATTAGGCCTGGCCTGCAGTTGGCTTTCCAATTGATTCCAAAGGTGTTGGATAGGGTTGAGGGCAGGGATCTGTGCAGGCCAGTCAAGTTCCATTTCTATGTGGACTTCACTGTGTGCCCGCGGGGATTGTCATACTGAAACAGGAAAGGGGCTTCCCTAAACTGTTGGGGAAGCATAGCATCATCTTGAATGCCATTGTATGCTTTAGCATTAATATTTGCCTTCACTGGAACTGAGGGGCCTAACCCAAACCATAAAAAACAGCCCCAGACCAAGGGTTGTCCAGATACCTTTGGTCATATAATGTATTTATAAATGATGAGGGAACTTGACAAGGTAATGAATACCAAATTGTCCTGTGTAATTCATACAACTGGATTGATAGGTGTCTGACATTAAATCTGTCCTTTGTCCATGAATTCACAAATTCATTTTGTTTTTAACTTTGCAGTAATGCAAATAAATTTTTTATACTCAATGAATCATATAGCGGTTGCAGTAAAGTACTTTTCATTCAGGTTTTGTTCTCATTTATTGGACAAGGTTTTCTGGCCATAATGTGTCCACATAGATTTCATCTGAGCAACTGCAATGTTCCATCAGTTCAGTTCAGCTTACATGCTATTTACAGTCCTCAATAGCTCTTCAAAGCACTGCCATGGGCCTGTTGTCATGTGAACCAAGACATTTTACAAGATCTACCCTATGCCTACATCATTCAAAGATCACTGCCGTGTACAATTACCATTAATAAATGCTCAGCTATATACTCTGAATCATAGAGGACTTTTAGTAGGCTGCTATATTCTTCTCATTTTCATATCATTGACAGGCAGGTGAAAGCATACCCTTCTATAGCACTCATCATGTGTTTGTAGCGATAATACCCATGTCTCTTTAAAAACAAATAGGTAGCTGCCAATTCAAGGAACAAATAGGTAGCTGCCAATTCATGGAAACCTTAATCTTGTTAACAAGAAAAAACATTTATTTTTTGCAAGCGTGGAACAGATGGAGGATGTTGATTTCATTTCAAGGAAATTGAAGTGGGTTTGGTCAGAAAGAATATTGTGCTTTAGCCATGAGAGCCACCATAGTTACCCATTCTGTCAGACAAGATGAGAGTGCCCTTGATTCAAACTGCCACCTGTGACAAGTGTTTCTCCCTGAGTCTAGCTTCCACATGACAAAATGCTTCCAAATACAAAGCAGCAAGACAAGTTTCAGAAAAGATTATATTACAGTACCCATGACTCACACAATCTTGGAACCACTTAGAAAAGAAGCTTCTCTTTTAAAATTATTGGGGATATTATATGAATCCCCATTATCTATAGCAGTATTATCAGAAAAAGGTTGGTATGGGTACAGAATTTGGTTTTAGCCCAGCACTATGAGACCTGATTCAACTAATTAACTAATTATGGTCTTCAACTAAGACCTTTATAATTGAGTTAGGTATCTTAGTGCTGGGCTAGAACAAAAACCTGTACCTACACCAGCCCTTTTTGGATAAGATTGGACATGGACACTGACAGAACATGGCATTTAATGTCATTTCAAGTGGTCTTTCAGTTCAGCATGTCTGTGAAGTAAATCTGAAATCTGATCAGTCAATTATTTTTCTTCATGCTCACTCTGAACATGAAGCAGCACTGTATACAGTTAAACAGAGAACAAGCTTTGTGGGTGGGGGAGAGGCGGAGATGCAAGGCGTCCGAGATGGGATGTGCGTGCATGACTGCGTACTTTAAAAGCAGATGTGTTCTCTAGCTCAGAGACGATAAACTAACCTTTTCATAGGCCTCTTCTACAGTCTTCCCACACACTCACATTTTCACAGAGACAGAAGAGACAGAACACAAAGACTTTTGCTCACAGGCCTGCATAAGAGTAAGAGAAACATGTAAAAGTAAGGGACAAAATCTTTACCTTTCTCTGCATATTAACAAATGCACTGCAGAACAACAGCCTTGACTCAGCAATTTTCCTGGACAGGAGGTACCAGGGAGGAGGACTAGAGCACATGAAGCAGAACCATGGAGCCATAGTCACGTCTTTATTTTATATATTTCAAATCAGTTTCCCTTGAGGATACAAGCAATGGTTTGTTTTTCATCTAAATTTAGTTTTATTCCAGTTCTTTTTGTACAAACAGTTCAGTACCTAGGTATTTGGGCAGTAATACAATTTTTGGTGTTTAGACTCTGTACGCCTGCACATTGGATTTGAAATAAAACAATGAATATGAGATTAAAGTGTAGACTGTCAGCTTTAATTTGAGGCTATTCACATTCATATCAGCCAGGTGATTGGTGTAGGAATTACAGCCCTTTTTTAAAAATAAATACTCCCCCCATTATAGGGGACCAAAAGCAAAACCCCAACATAATCTAAAATGAAGTTGTCATATTTGCTACTTGGTTGCAAATCCTTTGTATTTGATGACTGCCTGAAGTCCCACAGACATCGCCAGATGCTGGGGCGTTTTCTCTTCCGTCTTGTTTTCAGCGAGTGAAGCACATGTTCAGTTGGATTCAGGATGGGTGACTGCACTGCGCTGCATGTAAATCATCAGAGTTAAGACATTGAAAACAACAACAACAACAACAACAACAACAACAACAACAATAATAATCATAAGCACTGTCACCTCACAGTAAGAAGGTCCTGGGCTTGAATCCTGGCCTCGGCCTTTCTGTGTGGAGTTTTATGTTCTTCCTGTGTCCGCTTGGGTTTCCTCTGAGTACTTCAGTGTCCTCCCACAGTCCAAAGAGATGACCCTGACCAGGAAGAAGTGGATATAAATAATAAATGGATGGATGAATTCTGGGTGGTTCTCTGATTTGTTCTAATATGGCAATCAGCTGCTTAGGTGCTCATAAACCAACCAAGTTTTGTAGAAACTGATTACCGCAAAAAAATGTAAGCAAACTTAATTGCCTTGTGTAAACAGTACTAAAAAAACAGCGACGCTGACCAGGATAAGATAATGGATGGATGATTTCGGAATTAATACTGCATATCACTTTTTCCAGTCGTTCTCTGATGGAGATTCTCAGTGCCACTTGGTCCATTTGGAAAACACATGGCTTTGAAACCAAATATGCTGGTGGGATGTCTTCAGTGCTCAAGCGCACAAAGTAATCAATCAAATTGAAAAATCTTATATTATATTATTATCCTTTGTGACAGAGGATGTCCCTCATTATCCCACAATAATTCAAGTCAAACAGATGTAGAAATAACTCTAGATTCATTTGTATTGATGTGAATACATGTACGTCATAAAGATATAATGCAAATATCCTCACATAACATGTGAATCTGTTATTGTCCCAGACTGGCACATTTAAGCGTGCACGTGTGAAGTGCACTCACTTCAGGACACATGCAGTATCTGTGTCTTAATTAAGGTGCCGCCGGAGCGCGGGTGCCTGTGAGCTCCTCGTTAAAGCTTCGCCTAATGACTGTGGAGCAGCAGACCGACAGCCTGAGTGCGAGACAGCGCCAGTGTTACTGCAAATGAACAAGTTCATTGCTCATCCTCCAATTGCACCTTTGTCTCTCACTACACTGCAATTCTTTTTTTTTCAGTTTCCACAGCAAGAATTCTGCCAGAAGCCAAGATAAAATGGAAAGGAAATGATCAAAGCCAATGTGACAATTTTCTAATATACATTTGACCATATATATATATATATATATATATATATATATATATATATATATAGCCATAAGTTTCTCATGATAATCTATATATGCAAACTTGGTGGGAAAATGTGTCACAAGGCTTAACCCGTTATCGGTGTGTGTGTGTGATGCGATAGCAAAACCATGTGCACTGCAGTTTTGAGAAATATTACTGCTGTATTGACGTTCCATCAGCAGCAACATTTAATTTGCACCCATGATTCAGGCAGTAGTCTATCAGTAACAGCTCTGATGAACAAGATTCCACTGCTGCTTGCCCACTATTATCTTGCTTGTTGACGCTATATGATTGAATCCCTACGGCATGGATGACATTCACGTTTGTTTGTTTGAGAGTCACCCAAGTAGCTCAGTTGTAGTGCTGGGAGAAAAATACTCAAATGACCAGAGAAGCCACTCAATATAGACCATAGAATTAAAAAATGTGTTTGTGGAAGAATCGTAGGCAAAGACACTGCAGTGTTGAGTGGCCAGCCTTTTGTTTGACTATGCTGTGATGGCCTCTACTCTTTGTCTAAGACCAGCTGACCCTCAATATTTTATTCATTGACAGCAGCAGGAGCAGAGTGACAACCAATCCAGACACTTAATCTTCAGTGTATCCTCTCGACTGGTATGTTGTGTATTCAAAGAGCAGTTGAAAGAGCAATGGCCACCAGTGGTCTCCTGTACTAGTTTGGAAGATGCAATGTTAGTGAATAGTTGGGAGTGTGGGTTGAAGTGTGGGAATGATTGATCTGATGTGAACCAAAAATGGTTCTAAATAATTTAATGATGTAAGTGAATGTATAGAGAGGAGCCCATGTATTCTAAATGTTTGCACACCTGTCTCACAATGCTCCCAATGCCATCTTAAACATTTACAGGAAATTGAAATGGTGATGGCAGAAAATAGGAAAGCCCAGCAGTTTGTTCACAACATGGTGTACTCACAGCCAAAAAGTGGTCCAGAATTTATTGCGGGTGTTTGAAGGTTTTAAATTCTCCCAACACAAACAACACAGGAATGAAATAGAAAGCCCGTCATTATCATACACTCATGTCTTTTAAATGCATGAATAGTCAAATAGACAAATATTGATATTGTTGGTCACAGACAGGTCCATGTATCTATGTATGTTTCATTCATCTACTCTCTTTTTATTTTTCCTAGAGCTGTTGCAGAGTGTCACTGGGCCAATAGCACAATAGTTGATGAACTGACGCAGCCCTCTGTAAAGGAGAAAAACAACTTTATCACCTTCTAAACATTGTTGCAGTAGTGTGCTTTAATGATTATGGAACAAGTGATCATAAAGTTTTAGACTTGATCCATACATGTCAACTTCCCATAAAGGTTTAATGATGTTTAGATGTGGTGATTATGGAGGCCATAGAAGGCATTTTATTTAATCTCGGTGTTCAGGGAACCACTCTTAAATTTGTTTAGCGGTGCATACGGGAGCGTATTGGGAGGGACCAGCATTTTCACCATAGGTTGAACCTGGCCCTCTAAAATACTGGAGTTCTAGTCCTTCGCCATTATATGACCATACAGAGCAACTGTCGGGCCCAGTGACTCCCGTGAGATGAGTACCCATACCATTACAGATCCACCACCATGTTTAACAGCTGGCAACAGACATTGTGGGCTGTAGGCTTCCTTTGGCTTTCTCCAGCGTAAATCTAGGAATCCATATCCTCAAAACATATTCCTTTATTCCAGTGCTTAGGGGCCCAATAATTATGCATATATGTTTTTGTGCATTGGGCTTGGATAAAAGTGGCAGCCATGCCATAAATACCAGCTTTGTGAAGCTAACAATGAACAGATTTTGTTATCCTGTCCGTCTGTCCCTGTCAGTGAGCTTCAACTTGCAACTACTGTTCCTCTTTGCCGATGCAGTTTGTTCATGTTTCATATTTGTTGTTATACATTTTGGCACTTTTCCCCATGCTGCATTAAATAATTCAGCAGTTTTGTCACAATACACCTAAAATTCAGATACCAACTATCCTGCCTCTTTGGAACTGTTGGTTTGCTCATTTGCTTTGGAAACTCACATGCTGTATCAGCGCTGACTGTCAGAAAGCTACAGCATTCTGCTAACTGGAAAGCAACTTAATATGACTGACCTGCGTAGCTGCCACTGTAATCTTGATTAGATATTTCAAAGTTAAATTTCTCTTTCATGTTGTGTTTGAAATATTTTGGAACCATGAAAACGAGAGCCCATACAATTCAATTAACCATGTGCTTATTTTCTCATTTGAATACACTGTAATTTACCAATATGGCTTAAAAGCTTGAACGAGCTTCTGACATTTTTCCCCGGTTTGATGACCAACATGTTATTACTTGAAAGCATCCCCCAGCTCGTAAACTGCTCCTCTTGTAAGTATTTCTTGTTTCTTATCCATTGCTTGATAGGAGTCAAACAGAATCAAACTCTACAAGGGTTGCCGGCTTGGTCGACTCATCATTCTAATTATCTTGTTCAAGTGACCTTCTGTGGAAAAATGTTTACTTTATGTCAACACAACCAAGACTGTGTGTCTTTTTTTCCCTTTTTTCCCCTCAGTTTTCAGCTCAAATTAAGTGACATGTTTTCCCATCTGGCTGATTCCCTAGTGAGTCATACCTCCTTACCTGACATGAACGATGCTGAGTTTAGAAAAGCTGCCAAACAGGCAGGGATGCCTGTTAGTCTAAGTTTAGTGCAGCGTCCTTCACAACACTTTTATGAATACATTTTCATTCCTAAAAGTATGAAAATTGATTTTACTTGTTAAATTGGCACAGCAGATTATTCTGAGGTCTGTCTTTGGGGTAGAATAGCAATCTATTGTAGTTTATTGCTTCTCATTAGCTTTCTTAAGGTTGACAGTGAGCACTGGACAGAGAACAATATCTAACCAAAAACAAGAAAAAAATTCACCTTTATTTAATCTGAGACATAGTATATCCACAGCTTGAATGTTTTATCTCTGCTCCTATAAAATTGTTCCCTGTTAATTGTTTGTTGATCCAATTTTATGATTCTTGATATGTTATCAAAAATATGTTTGAAGGACACAATATTTGGCATATGATATCAATACTGCTGTATTCAGAAGCCCCATGGGCTTCTAAATGTACTCTGCATACCTCTCAATGTATGTACAAAAATGTCTTATCCTGTGGAATCTATTTGTTTAATGAAGGTATATCATTTTATGAGAATTGCACTTCTGCAATGTAAAATATATGCCATCCATTGCGCCAGTACAATGAATGGTGTTATTACTCTATTGGAGTACACATCAGCAAGGAGTAATCATAATATTCACCTGTCAGACCATTTTCCTTCACAGAGCCAAGAGAGCACTTTAAGCAAATTAACCATTGGTTATTTTGAGAAGTTCTGTGAAAAGAGGGTTGAACAATATACACTTTACGCTATGTGAAACAAGCCAGATGTTGAGGAAACAGTTGTGCGCCGTGTGACATTAAAGTATTAAATGCCACATTCTTTTTCTTCAGCAATATGCCTGACACTTTTTCTCTATGGCCTACTTGCAAAACCACCTTCCTAAGAAGGGTGAATAAAAAAAATTACATTTCCAAGTGATCATGCCACTTGAAAATGATTTGCCCCACTTTTTCCTCTTGGTAGTTGTATTGTCAGAGGTGGTGGGTGACCTTGACGAAAAGAGAAGTGGGAGGTTTGGTGTGGGGGGAAGGGGGGGGGGGGGTTGAGAAGGGATCGCTGCTAGGTCCCTGCTAAATCCTGAGAGAGTGTTATCAATTCATTTAAGCTCTAAATCTGGTGAGAATGGCTTACAGTTATCTACCAGTGGGAGATGATGGGCAAGGAGAAGAGAATAAGGAGGAGAGGGAAAGAAGGGAGGGGGTGATGTAGGTGATGGGCCTGGGTCCAGAGTGTTTTGGCCTCTTGTTGGTTGTCAGCAGCTCTAATGAAACTAAATGGACACTGCAAGTCCAGGGAGAGATGCAGGAATGATCACCATCACCAGGAAAGGAAAGAAGCGCCCCGCATTGGCAAGAGGGAAGAAAGGCCAGTTTATACAGTCGATACTCCTTTTTCTCTGTCACCCCACTGGGCAGTTCGGGCCCTTCTTCGTGTGTCTGCATGTCTCAGCCGGCTGAATGGAAAAGTCACCTTCCCCAGTTTAATAGGATTTTTCAACAATGGCAGGCCAGGTCCACATAACACAAGTCGATCTAATCCATCCAGATTTGGGGCAGGTTATTCAAAGTCAGGAAGTACTGGATTTTGCTACATTTTCTTTTCCAGTGGTGGCTAAAAAAAGCAGCCCAAGGTTAAAGATTGAGGTGTTCTCAGCTGTGATCAATGAATCTATCAGTTAATCAATTCAGATGCAAATGAAAACAAAGTGAATATGTGAAGCTGAATTTATGTGCAGTCATTTACTGGCAATGATGGATAAATAAATAAATAAATAAATAAAAGGAAAAAATATTTATCAAGCTTAACAGAAAGCTCAACATAATCCAGTTTTATTATCTCCTTCTCAAGACATAAAGGATGAAATTACCTAATGTACTCAGAAAGATGCCACAACTCTGGACTTAATTATATTGAATGCAGGCAACATCTAAGAGTCTTATCAGCTAAAGAGCACCATGTCCTTACAACTGTTTCTTTGATTCCGAAGGTGTCACCCTTCAATAGAATCTGGACTCCTCTAGCTGTTCTCCTCAGCTTACAAATGTAATTAACATGATCTAAAAGGAAACAAAGACCAGCATCTATTATTATTATTTTTTAAATGTAGTCTCATCTTGGCTCAATCTTAACAGGTTTAGACTGGGGAAGCTGGCAACCTATTGTTTGTCAGGACCATTAGAGCAGCACCCCTCCACCCGAACCCCACACCTTTTACAGTTCAGCACTCTCTTCCCTCCTACTGATCAGTGTGCCATCTGATCTTGCCTGAACCCCTTCACCCTGCTGTGACAAAGACCTGTCACCCCCTCCCCCACCACGCTCCTTTTTCCCAAGCTGGGAAAAATGCAATCGATGGCTGGTGCCTGCGTTTTGTTTGAAAATAAAAGGTCAAAGAGAGAACAATCAACACTGACGGAACACCTGTGAAGGACGGCCCAAGGGATGGCAAGCTTCAGATTTGTTCGTTTCTTATTACGGATTTGATTAGCCTTGCTCAGTGTTCAGATCAAAGTTTCTTAGAAGCTCCCAAAGCAGTTATGAACCAGGCGAGAAAGCTGCACTCCTTCAATTTCTCTGTATTATTATTACTCCCGATTGAGAGATACAGTAGCTCTGCAGCCCCAACAATGTAGCAAGGACAAATACCTTTTCAGAACAATTACATTTAAAATTTGTGGAATTAATCTACTTTATGAAACACCATCTACTCAGCACAAAATGGAGCATGTTATTCTGGGAGAAATTCCCAGAATGTTGACCTACATTTTCTGACTTTCATGTTTCAGGATTTTTCATCTCTCTATGTATCACATTTCTTCTTTCCTTGATCTATCACTCCTCTCCTTTATTTAAGAAGTCTCACTTCAGTCTTTCCATTAAATGTATTATTAGCACCATATTTATCATGGCTAGTATAACGAGAAACCCACATTCATATTGACTCAAGCTCAAAATCTTTAATTAACTAAATGAATAGTAATTGAATGTTATTCTTACTCTACATCTGTTTAAGAATGGACGAGCAAACATATTCTTTTTACTTCCAACTGTACCACAGTTAGCAGGAAAGATCACATGACATTCTTTCTTTCAGAAGCCTTATCACCTTGGCAGCACATCAGCAGTGCTCCTGAAGACCCCTCTTGTGACAGCCGCTCCATCTCTGCCTCAGCTCTCCATTAAGTCACAGATTTAAGAGACAAAGAGAGGCAGGGGGGCCAAGGGTCCCTTATGGTTTTAATGATGATTGAGGAAAAAAAACGGGTCTCTGTCTGCAAAAACTTCCTCTACTATGCCAAAAAAAAAAGCCTGTCCTTTGGAAGATAAGAAGGGGAAAATGAAATTCTTTCATGAGCGGCACAGGTTTCAGATAATTCCAGAAGAGAAGAGGGCTCTCAATATAGCTGCTGGTGTCACACAGACATGTGTTACTCTCCTGCTCTCTGCATCTCCTTCTTCCTTTCATTTTATCTATCTACCTTCTCATTCATTGCTTATTTTCTATCCCTTCTTAAATCATCTTCATTGTTACCTTCTTTTTCATTCATCTTACTAGCTCCCCTTTACTTTTCCATTCATCTTTTGTTCATCATAATACTTTCTTTCTATAATTTTCATGCGCCTCATCTCTCACCATATCGAGAAATAAGAAATTCAATTTTTTCTCTAAAGAAATCAAATTCATCTTACATTAAGGGAAAAACAGGCTTTTATTAAAATTGCTGAGATGGAATGGTCACAGGCCACAGCCTGTTTTTGGGGGTAGATTTAAATTTTGAGTTAAGTTAAGGGATATGGTTTCATATTAATATGCAATGCCATCTCAAATCTCTTGCTGTCATTAAATGTGTTCAGTTGATTTGATAGCCTTGCTTATTTTTTATAGAAATCCTTCTCCAAAATGTCAAAGGCAATTGTTTATATAATAATATCTTGATGAATAGAGATTACACTAGATTACACTAAAATCTTTTAGATAGATTTTAGTAGACTAACTAAAAAAACCTAATATATACCCTTGTTATGTACTTACTCAACGTTTAATCAACGCTTTCTTGCCTAGTGAGAACTGTACAGCTAGACACAAAACCATGTAACCTGACGAATGTGACTATAGAGTCTGATGAAGAATTCCATAAGGCCAGACTACTTTCTTTTATGAATCTAATATATAGTAATAACATGTACTGTTCAAGACTATTTTCCTATCTCTTTCTGAGTTTTCTTTTTTTCTCTGAAAAGCATTCAGAAAACATGAATTATGAATGTCGGAAGTGGATCTTGGTCAATCCAATCACAATGCTGTAGCTGCTCCTGGTAGCCACCATGACCTCTTGATTCCTTTCACACATTTACTTTCACTCTATTATTGGCACCAAATGTCAAAAATCACAGAATAAAGTAATTATAAAAAAGATGGCAAGAGGCCCATATTGATCTCAGTGGACGATCTAAATTTAAGCGAAGTCACAGAAAAGGAGTATTCCAGACCAACCAGGAAGTAGGAATGCCCGAACGGGTTTTTTGTCAGGGTTTTTGTCTCCCATCTGACAGAAACACACATTTAGCTCTTTATGCTCTATAGCCAAAGTGTCTGCATAGAAAGGCCTTGCAAAAAAAAAAAAAAAGACACTTCATGCTCCCATCATTTAAAAATAAAAATTCCATAAAAACACAAATTCTTTGTACATCCCTTATGAAAATTTCAAAGGTTCAAAGGACATCTGGGTTTTCACTCAGTTACATATCTATCACATAAAAAAGGTTACTCAACGAAAAAATGGCTGAACTGCAGAACCAAATTTTGCAGTTGGCTACATGCTACACTATGTGTACTTCATTCCTGGTTAATGATAGCAGCATAATTAACTAAACATTAAAGATGCACATCATTAAAATTTAAGTACAAGACAGTGAGGTAGCATTTCTAACAAACATTTGGGTTTTCCCCACACAAACACATGGCCATAAACCACTTCAGGAATATTGGTTAAACATTGGAGTTACCTTCTCCCTCCCAAAATAATGTAAAAAACAGCCAAGGGATATCCAAGTTTACCTATGAGTGGCCAGCTGTTTGAGGCTGAGTAAATGATTTAAGCGATAACCTCAAATCTTTATTTCCACCCTTATTTTTCGCCCACTCCCATCTCCGCTGATAAGGACTTGGCCCGGGGGCCTGTGTGCGTGGATGGCTCTTGTGAAGGTCCTGTCACTCTTGATTAAAGATGTAAACATTCCTTTGCTCAGCTCCCAAACAAGAGTCACAGCCTCATTAACTTCAGGTCAAACCACATTAGGATTAAACACACAGATAGTCAGGATTCACACACAGGTACAGCTGCCAGGGGGGAGGGACTTCCTCAGTTGTATGAGCCACATCAAGAGACACAAGCAAGGGCACGCAGGCATAAGCCATTGCAAATGAGAAATGCATATTTTTGAGATAAATATCTCTAAAAAAACAATAACAAACAAAAAACTATATCTTTATGCCAATGGAATATTGTTTCCATTGGCATTTTTGGCAAAATTGACTTTTACATTTCCTGAATACAAGAGCAAAATATAACAAATAGGCTCATCTAAGACTAGTACAAAGCCACTGCAACAAATTGGACTGATGCTGATGTTGATGGGAGAAACCAACGTGACCAATCAGGCTTGGACCTGTGACTCCTGTATCGGCAGGAGGTAGGCCTGTATCTGAAAATGCAGGTGACAGGGGTGGGAAAGAAAGGATTATGGCCTTTGAAGTTCAGCCAGTTTGAAAACAGAAGCCCAAGTCCCACATGAGCCACAGATGAGGTAAAAGGCATCTCATAGACCCATACTGTCAATCTTATAAGGACACCCTAATTATACAGTTTATATGCCACATTCTATGCTGCCAACACCATTTATTTTTTTGTGATTTACATCCCAGACAAATGTTAGAGAATTTATATATTAGGAGAGTTATTTAAGCCCATGCTATGGTCTATTATCTAGTTGCCAACATATCTTGACAAATTACATATAGTTAGAAAAAACCATCGTAAAAATTGTGAGTATTTACATTACATTACAGGCATTTAGCAGACGCTCTTATCCAGAGCGACTTACACAACTTTTACATAGCATTTTACCTGGTATCCATTTATACAGCTGGATATATACTGAAGCAATAAGTACCTGCTCAGGTACAACAGTTCTACGGGATCGAACCTACCTTCGGTTACAGCCAATTCCTTACCAGTGCTACTCCGTCTATATACAATAATTTGTCAATTTAGTCTTTTCAGATTACATTTTTTCAATTTAATTCAATGTATTTTATTTTTTTTATTATTACAGAAAAACGAAAAATAGGAAATGTTAGGCAATGTTAAGCTGGAACCTCCAAAAATCCAATGAGTGAGTTTATATTTGTAATTTTTTGCACAGACAGTTTCCTCTGCTGTGCAATATAAGAGGTATTAATATACCTGACATTGATCTAACAAATGTTGTCAAGCATGGAAGACGTACTCTCCATCTGTCTTGGGTGATCAATACTAAGCTGATGGCAGATGACCAAGAAGAAGATCAGATGTGCAGTCTATATACTGTAGGAACACCTCAGAACGATCCAAGCCAGATACTTTAATAAGTCATTATAATTAGCGCAGGACACAATGCCTCCCAATAAAAAGTATGGCATATAGTATACAGCTGCAGCTGTCTCATGAGAAAACAGCAGCAATGCACAGCTGCAACTCAGAAAAACAGGAAATGGATACTGTTGTAGCTACTGCAGAGTCAAGATGATAAAATTCCCGGGAAATGCATAGACTCTCAATGTGTCATCCACGACTGTAGTTGTCACAAAGCGCTGTTTCCTTGTAAAAAAAAATACAACTTCAAACCTAGACAATATTGAAAACTGTAATGCAACAAACATATCCAGAGGCAAATCATTATGGAACTGCGAATAGAGTTTCAAATACCAAGGAGGCACATCCCCAAGTGTCGAAATGTGGATTTTACTTAATCTATTAGAGAACACAAACCTATACTTTTTACACAGTCATCATGACTTATTAAAATAGCCCCAGTGTAGTGTAGCATGTAGCTGAATGGTACATTACATTATTACTGTATATATCAACAGACAACAGACATTATACAGTAACTTATACTGTACATTCATTATGTCATCCTTTACGAAAAAAAGCTTACATGCTTTTCATGTGTGAAAATCACAATTTCACATGTGCAATTAACATTTTCATGTGCATTAAAATATTCACTGTGAAAAAAAAAGTCACATGTGAATTGAACATTTTCACATGTGATTCGTATTTTTCCACATGTGAAATTATACCCATGCAAAAACAAAACATGACATGAAATCACATGAAATTGCATCTTTGCATGGAAATTTCACATTTTCACATGACTGACTTTTTTCAAATGCGAACTACAATTTTCAGATGTGAAAAAAACTGAACATGTGCCTTCAAATAAATAGCATAGATTACCCTTTTCCACTCTCATCTTATAAAAGGGATTCTTTTCATAGGTCACATGTTATCTTTACAATTTGGGTATTCACATGCAATTTACTTTTTTTGTGGTAATCACTCATCCACTTGCAACATAGCTAAGGATGTAAGAGCGATTGTCTGGCAGTCGGAGGGTTGCCGGTTCGATCCCCCGCCCTGGGCGTGTTGAAGTGTCCCTGAGCAAAACACCTAACCCCTAATTGCTCCCAATAAGCTGATTGGTACCTTGCATGGCAGCCTTTCACCCTTGGTGTGTGAGTGTGTGTGAATGGGTGAATGAGATTTGTATCAGTTGTAAAGCGCTTTGGATAAAAGCGCTATATAAATGCCGTCCATTTACTTGCAAAATATTACTCCTTAAAGAAATGTTTTAGATCATGTTCATTTTAATTTAATTAAAATCCATCTGCCCCATAGGTTTCCTTGTTAAATAAAAGCATGTTTGTTTTTCTTCTTCTGAGATTTGACAAATAATTACATTGTGTAACATTGTGTTTAGCCTCCTGAACTTATTTGCCCTTTCATCATTCCTGATTCATGAAATATCATTTTAAATTAGATATTAAACTTAATATTTATTTTTTTTAAACAAAACCTAAAAATGAAATAAAATACATTTGAATTACAAATTTCAAATTGTATTAAAATGATCCTTTGGGAAAACACAAAAAATAATAAAACGGCAGTTTCTATGGTTTTTATTGTGTAATAACCTTCACATTTAAGGGAAAGCCTTATGTCTTTTGAATGTGTACAAGGAAAGAGGTCAGTACTGCTGCTAGCTTTGATTCCGGACACTTCTTGAACACTGCTTATGAGCCAATTGTAGCCATGGCTACAGTCACAGGATTCATCTTCTTTGAAATGGAACAAAGCCAAAGCCAAGAAGCAGCATCAAGAAAGTTAGATGTTCTTTAAAACATTAACCCAATCAGTCAATTTTTTTCACAAGGATTTTGCAGCTGTGGATTATTGATAAAATAAGTCCTTTTGAAGGAGCCAAAGGGAATTAATTCTTTGCTATCTGCACAGAGAAACATCTGTGTCTGTTTTCCACCATCATGCTGCAACCTGGCATTGGTATGGCTACACACAGGTGTTATACTGTACTATGTTAGCTTGAGACAGCTGTGGAACTCTTGAATACATGCTGGTCAGGGGTGTCATAATTGATTTGTTTGTCAATCCACACCAAAGCTTTAATAAAGGATAAGACAATACAGATGGCTTTATGCCATATTCTCTGGAGTGTATGCAGCAATTTAGGAATTAAAAGATTGCTTGACCAGCTTGTTCTATATATTTGTGATCGTATAGTAAACAGCCATGCAAACAAGTACTTACATTTGTTCACCTGCATATGATCCAGAATCTAGGCAAGTGCTTGAAAAATATTACAGCCTTCACAATGTAATGGGGAAAAAGATAATCTTGTTCCTGCAGGACATTGTGTAATTAGTGGCCACATTTGGAAATAGGTTTCGCTGCAAAGGAGGCAAAACAAATTTAGTATTTCAATTATGACTCCATTCATAAAGTTATTTTTATAACAATATTTATATTGCTAATATCACTTGTATTTATGTTGTAATGGACCTTGAAATAATATAAACCAATTCACAGTACTGTACCAAAGGGTTGCTATTTTGACAAACTCAAAACACACGTCAAGCAAATGATTGGCATTTAGAAGACTTGGCATATGCAATCCTATACTTTTTCTGGTTTTTAACCTTCTCAAAGAATAGTACTAGTTGTCTTTAAACATACAGCCATACATCTTAGTGGCAGTATTTTCCTTGTAGCCCCTGATGCTAAAATAATCTCCTTGTGGCATGTTACATCTTTACCTTTGACTATAAAAATGAAAGTCTGCATTTTGTAGACACTGAAAAAACATAGAAAAGTAATAAAATTTTTCTTTTGCTGGATAAAGTCTAGGACAAGGCATGTTGATGCTGCACTGGATCTAGGCCGTATACTCCCACCCATATATAGGAACAATAAGTCTCAAGGTGGGTCTCAATTCTCAGGTTAGGCTAACCAACCACATATTGCGTTTGTCAGCCATAGAAATCAATCAATCACACAACGGGGCTAATTCTGGATATGCTGGAATGGCCAGTATCTCTCAGGGTATTGACAGACACTGCGCATAAAAAAGATGAAGCAGACATACTTATCCTAGCAGGGCTTTGCAACCACGGAAACAGAGCAGCAGGCAGAGGAGGAAACAGATTAATCCAAACGCAGTTTGAGGTAAACAGCCTGTCATTGCCCCTGTTTATCTGATGCCTAAGATCGATGAATTTCCAGCAAGCACAAACACATCTGTTTCCCCCTTGGATCTCATCCCCAGCATTGATGTCAGTATAGAGTTGTTGTCATCAGCCACCACAAGCACTCATGAGAAATTTTTAATTATTTTGCATAACAACAGATCAGGAAATCTCTTTTGAAAAAACAAGCAATAAATCTGGAATAGTAAACATGTTATTCCCAAACTCTAATTTGGCATGTACAGTATGTGCAGTTTAAATGAAGGTCACAGGTAAATATATGTTTACAATTCAGTTGAGCACATTACTGCATGTTACTGCAGTGAATGCAAACTCTATAATTTAAATGGCACCGCCTATCAATCAAATTTAATCAAATTTTATTTGTATAGCGTATTTTACAGCAATTGTCACAATACGCTTCACAGACAAGCCTGGCCTAGACCCCAACAGGAGCAAGCCTAAAGCAACAGTGGCAAGTAAAAACTCCCTGTGGCAGAGGGGAAGATACCTCGGAAGGAACCAGGCTCAAGGGGGAAACCCATCCTCCTCTGGTTGGCTCAGGGTGTTGATTGGCGACCAATCATGGCCTTTGAGTTGTGAATACATGCTTTTTTGCTTTTGGTATGTAGAAGCCACAGTATTGCTCCTCTTGATGGACTTCTGTGCCACCATATATGCAATGTTGTCATTTCAATTTATTTTTCATCAAAGCTATAGTTTCTTTAATTTATGCTTTCAGCATTGTTCACTACTAAATAGCAATGCCAACCGATTTAGGTCACAATAGTTTGACTCGTAAGCCACAAGCCTCATCTACAGTCAGCATGGCTGGCTACTTGTAAAAAGCCACTCCTACACTCAAGGATGGGCCCTTCAAAATCTTTTTTAGTACCATGATACATGCTTATGTCACTGTTGATTATATGTCAAAAGAAGACTGTGCTGCAGGGAGCTCCTTACAATCCACTAGTTTAAATCATGTAGTGTAGTAACAGTATCACTTTGTTATTATCAAAATAATTTACATGTCCAGATCATTTTTAAAATGAAGCCAAGCACTAGTTCTACCCCCAATGATGGTAGACGTACAGCTAAGTGCGGTGCATATGTCACAGGTTTAATAAGTTTCATTTCATTTCTAATACCATGATGAAAATAATGTAATATCCAACTGCGTGAAATGTGATCAGTTTGTGTGCGGTCCCTGCTCACACAAACAACTGAAGCTGTGTGTTCCGTGTGGAATTTATGAGTAAGAGGAAAGAGACAGAACATACGCAAAAGCTTGATCGAAGTAGCGGGAGCTGTATTTCTTTAACTACTTTATCCTTTTTGTGTTTTGCTTGTTTTGCACATTTTAGCACTTCTATGTGCCTGTAATATGCTTTGGCGCATTTTGCCTTGCCTATATAACAAAACCAATACCATACTGTAAATTAGAAATAAAAACTTTGAAATTGATAGTCGTGATATAACTATGTGTAAAATACTTGATTCTTTTTGTCAACTAAAATAATTTAAATATGATTTTAATCATCATTGCCTTGACTAAAATGTGACTAAAACTAACATGCATATTAGTCAAAAGACTAAGACCATGACTACAAAACCTGGTGGCAAAAAAACAACACTGCTTGGCAGTTCAAGGTAGTAAAAAACAAAACCTTTCTAGTGTTAAAGCATTTCTTTACATAAACAGCTGTTAAATCATAGAATGTCTTGCCAGAATGTGCTGTCAGAAGCCAAAGAATCATTCAACCAAATAATTCTTTTTTTCTTATGTCTCTAAAGTGAGCCTTGGAAAGACCTTGAGAAATGCAGCCTTTAAAAGAGCAGGTAATGCACAATAAATTTACCATGTTTGGCATGCGTTATATGATATTATTTTATTACACTGCTTTTTAAAAAGCATTTCCCAACTGATGACAATGATGGCTCCACAACCATTTCTGTGTAAAATGGTAACCCCACTTGTCATTTTTTTCTGACGAGGATAGGTAAATTTCAAATATTGTGAATATCAATTTCCCACAAAAATGACCACATCATTTACCACACTAGACATTCTTGCCCTGAAACCTTAATTGACACTGTTCCCACAAACTTAATTAAAATCCCTCAGTTATATATGTAAATAATAACCCAGTGTAGTTTGAATGATGCACAATTCCTCATACTTGAGAATTTCATTTCAAGTTAATACGCTCCTTCTGCTCTCCATCAGTCAATTGGCAGTTGGCTTCTGTCAGTGGTCAGCATAAGTTCTGACTAATGCACTTTTTCACTCTGGCAATTTAAGTAACCCACAGCAGAAGAGAAAGATGTGAAAAAGAGATTAAAGCCCAGGGCAGACTATTTTAATGCTCCTTAATGATTTATGTAATTGGCGGTCATTTTGAAAGTGGCAGCACATCTAAATTATATGTGTCTTCACAAGCCTGCTGTGAGCAATTTTAAGTTATTTCACGACTTTCCTATTATTATCTCAGTATTTATTAACAAAATGATGAAAGGAAAATGAAATTGCATATGCTCAAAAATGCCAGGGCTTGGCCATTCAAAGAAATCAAAGTTTAAGGTTGTAGTGTGGTTCTCTGCAAATATGACATGGTATGGCACAAGGTACAGCGTGACTGGAGTGTTTCTGGAGATAATAATAATAATAATATTAATAATAATAATAATAATAATAATAATAACTAAAAGCTAAAAGGAAATATGTATATTTGTATAATTCAGTCTCATTGAATTCTATCAGCAGTCGTTTCCCCAGTCAGTCACTCTGCAGTTCGCTCTATTTTCAGTCACTCTACGCATTGTGCTCTGTATTTTCAGTCACTCTACACAGTGCACTCATCTACCTTATGTACCATACACCTTATACATTTTGTTCATACAACCCATCTTAAAAATGAGCTACCGGAATATTGCTTGTCGTTTATTCTCACTTCAATCACCAGTCATTTAGCCTGATTCCTGTCTTAATCCTTCATTTTATGTATTTCACAACAGGACAGCAGTCATTGCGGAAAGGAAAATTCACAAAACTAATAATCACACTATGGTTGTAAGTTCATGATTCAGTATACTCTATTCAGTGAATGGTGTAACATTAATGCTTGGCTCATTGCTGATTGTGGCATTACTACATCATTAATATGTCACATGCATACACATGTCCACCCATGTGAACTCACGCACACACACACACACACACACACACACACACGATAAATCAAAACCTCCTTATAAAATGCAGCTCCCTGCTTGCTGAAATATTGTACTATGATGGTAGATTGGCTTGTCCTTCTGACTTGATTAAGTACTGGTCCATTTGGACCAGTCCAAGTATAAAACAACACAGATGGATCGATCCCAAATGGCTCTCCAGCCATTGCGAGACAGAGTCTTCAGTCAGGGAGAAACGAATGACTGTTTTCCATTGCCCCTCACCCACACTCTGAGAAATGCACCTCAAACAGATTCAGGACAGAAGCATTCCCTTTACCTCTCCCTCCTACAGTATTTTCAGGATCAAGGCCAGGGAAATGACTTTGTGGCCATCTCAGGCTGTCCGTTAACATGGCCGTAATCCTCTAGGCCAGGAGGAATGGCGTGAGGCTGGATATCAGAAGGTTACTCTCTGGGATTTATTGAGGACATGGAAGTCAGCATGGTTGCTAGAGCCATCGCTCCATCCCTAGCCTGGAATTGGAATTCTGCTGTGCGTGCGTCAACCGCCTCGCCTGCTCTCGGTAGATATATGACTCGCACTGGAGGGGCACTTTAGAGCTTTGATTGACTACAATCTGAACACTTTCTGAGAAGTCACCAGTCATTGGTCAGCTGAAGCAGCAGATTTAAGTCC
This sequence comes from Anguilla rostrata, assembly GCF_018555375.3. Taxonomy (NCBI): domain Eukaryota; kingdom Metazoa; phylum Chordata; class Actinopteri; order Anguilliformes; family Anguillidae; genus Anguilla; species Anguilla rostrata. Next base: position 67,396,389 of record NC_057933.1, on the reverse strand, counting down.
TGTGGCAGACTTGTTATATGAGTTTGAAATTACCCTTCACAGCATGTTTGTCCTCTCCCAGCATTCACCTTACCAGTGCTTGGACACACTCAGAAATGGATGTCTTTGTTGGTGGACACAGTGTGAGTAATGAACACCAAGCATGTTAGTGCAATAGTTTCTGGAACAGTGAAACACCTGACACAAATCTGGAGGTGTGTTCTCCTTAATTTCTCTGTCCTAATATAACTCCTTTGGTGCTTAAGAAGCTAAATATTCTTTGTGTTTAAATACACCCATTGCGTACAGTGATTGACTGTACTCTGCATATGGGAACAGTTTGTAAGTTCTGGGTATGTTATAAGGCCAGGACCACAGACACTGTCAGTGAAAATGAGACAATTTGATGTTATTCTCCTTTCTCTCTGGCTGTTAAAACATTTATGAACTTCAGTCAATTGTACTCTATCTCTTCTTCAACTCCATTCTAGTCTTTTCATCTATATTTTAGCATTCAACCTTTACAGTAAGTCGACTGTCAAAATGCCATTGTGAAAAGTTGATAGTTTTTCATATGAATTGCATTTGGAGCACTAAGAGAAATAGATTTTCAATAACAGACTTTTACTCCAAATTTCAGAGAACTGTCTGGGCACGAAAACTTGAAGATGTTCGAGATATGACACAGTTGACTGTGACAACTGCAGCTGTTTGAGAGCCAAGCTCATACATAAATAAGGCAGTCAAATAAAGTGCATGATCTGAACACGGGGGTGCGTAACTGCTCTTTTACTGTGCATATGATCCATATGATCTTCCACTTGAAGAACAGATCGGCCATGGAAAGGATTTTGGGAGTCTGTTGAAAGGTCAGCAGGGAGTATTTTAGCCAAGGGGTGTCTTAAAGGTTAGTTCCATCGCACTCCATCAAATATTAATCACACCACTGCTTCCAGCAGGGCCCCCTATCGAAAATACAAGCCTATTTAGAAAGGAAGGAGACGAGAAGCCACAGGAATATAATAAGGATTTTTTTGTAGCTTTTTCATAAAATGTCTCATGCACTTTGTTTTACTGAGCAATAACATAAGCTTTGTTTCAGGAACAATAGACTGTGCTAGTTCTCCTTAAAAGGTCATGAACATGTTGGCCATGACATTGTGCCCTTCCAATTCACCTGGTTGCTGGTAACTTATTGATGTGATGACCTCATTAGACAAATGTAAAGGTTACCAACTTTACAAGACAGATATTCTCTATTGGCTCCTTTGCTCCTTTGAGTCAGACATTTTGGGACCTGCCATAATTCTGAAACAGAAGTGCACTACTTAAATATGTAAGGTTACTTATTTTATGAATTTTGGTCTTTTCCAAAGGTTGTCCACTTTTGGTATGAGGTTAAATAGAAACTTGTAAGTATATTTAACTGTACATTAACACTGAACCCACTTTTGAGTCTTGATGCCCGACAGGCCGCCAATCTTTTGCAGGGCACAGACACCATTCACACAACATTCACACCTATGGGCAATTAGTGGGAGGAAACTGGAGTACCCAGAGGAAACCACGCGGACATGGGGAGAATTTCAACAGTTTTCAGCAATCTATGTCTAGAGTAACCAGCTGACTCCATTGGGGCCGACCTGGTCTCAGGCAGCTATTTTCACTGGTTTGTTTGACATTCGTAACACTTGTGTGTGTGTCTGTGTGTCAGTGGGCATGCATGTATGTCCTTATGGTTGCCCAGTGTATATGTGGTTTGTCCCCAATTAGAGCGGGTAAATATAAGTGGCGAGGACATGTATGTAATATAAAACTGCTGATAGCAGCAGTAGAACGAATTCTAAAGTGTACTGGAGCATCTTATCCGTTCAAGTTCAACCAAATGCCTCCAAATTCACCCTATTCACAACAGAGGTCCTTGGCTTACCAGGCTCTTCATGATTTCTGAGCTCATTAGTGTTCTCTTTCTTTTTAATGATGTTCCAAACAGATGGATGTGGTTAGCCTAAGGTTTGGTCTATGTGTCTGACTGTTTTTTTCTTATTGAAAACTCCCCTATACCTGTACTGGGGACATAATTGAGCACGCCTGACTAATCAGAAAAACATCTGATGCCATTTGTCCCAAACATTATGAGGCCCTGAAATGGGGGGACAATCTATAAAAAGTGTTGTAATTTCTACATGGTGAAACCAAAGTGTATAAAAATTAAAGAAAAGCTAAGAATGTGCACTTTAACCACATGTGAATTATTTGACTACAACAATGGCTGATTAATATATGTTTTGAGCTCACGCCACATAGATCTCTCAAAATAATAGGTGGGTTACCAGACTGCCAAACGTATTATCCAATAAAAAATATGTCTTAGTCCCAAACATTATGGTGCTGACTTTCTACTGCTACTCCTCCTTGTCATGGAAAAATAAATAAATAAATAATAATAAAAAATTCTTGATTTGTAATGAAACATATTTGCCTTTGGGATCTATTTTTTCATTTTTCAGGTTTTTGACCAGTGTATTGGTGTTGTGTAAACAAATATTTTTTGTTGCAACCTGTGCTGGAAACAGCGGATACTGGAAAGAATAAGATTAATTGTGGCAGCATGAGTTATCTGACTTACTCTCAGTCCTGTAATGTGATTAGATTTAAATGCTCAGTTTGCCTCATTGATTCAATCGATCACCCTTGATATGACCTGAAGTTGTCGATGATAAAATCCATAGTCACTGGGTTAATTGAAACTGCTACTTTACAGCTCCTGTAGCAATTCATCCTGTTGTTCCTGGCATGCAAATGAAAATAAATACTAATGTCAAGAGCTAGATGTTGTTTGTCAATACTTTTATGACTGGACTGCTGTCAGACACGCTCCATAAATTTACCAAGATTCTGATGTTCGCAGTGATGCACACTCAACCAGGCAGACTTCCAGACCTTGAAAAGGAGTTTATTAAATGGAATTATATTTAGTGCCAACCTTGCATTTGGGGGTTGGCAGTACAGAGGTACAGGGAGGCTGGCATGACTGCCCAGTGTCATAAGGCCCAGGTGGCAGAAGGAATGAGCTGGTGGTGGTGGGGATGAGGGCTGAATCCCATTCTCTGCACCTGTGGACTTGTGGACTCAAAGGTGCATTCCCATCAACATTTAGGTCCCATTGGCAAAACAGCAAGTGCTCTTGCATAGACTTTTTCCACCCTTCATCTACCCTTGTTAAAGGGAAACTACACCAAAAAAAAACTATTTTAATAAGTTTACTTTATTTTATTAACAAAAATATATTTTCCCGTGTCATTGGCCATAATATGCTCACAAAATCAGGTTCCAAACTTCCATACTAGCCAGATGACATGAAATGCTGGCTAGTTTGACCGCGAGTCGAAATACAAATACTGCTGTGCCTGCCTACGTACACATAAGCATAGACATTGCAATAATAGGCCACGTAGTCAAGATGGGGGAAAACAATTCGTAGCAAACAACAGTTATTATTAGCTGTCAGTGGATTACCAAGATTATAAAAATGCCTAAATATTACTGTGAGTTGAGTTGGACAAATAGAAGAGCCAAGAACCCCAATTTTAAGTTTTATTTCTTCACATGCAAAAAACCAAGCCAGTGAGGAGAAAAAAGTGGATTCAGGTAAGTAGGCTACTTATAACTTTCATTAGCAGTAAGAGGCTCTGTCAGAAATGGTAAGTTTTATATTTGTTTCTTCAGGATGTGATGCATAGCAAGCACGTTACATTTCACATCCTAAAATTTTAGTTAGCCAGATAACGTTATAATAACTTGGCTGCTTTTAACTAAGCTGCTTTTAACTAAACATATTATTCATGATGGGCTTATAGAATAATGGGGAAACATATTTTTTTGGGTTCAGTCCACCTTTAAGTCCATTCTGGTGCTAAATGACTGTCCTCTTCCTCTCTTGTCATGTACATCTGAGTAAGCTTTTGTCCCTCAGCAACGTGTTATGCATTGGTCAGAAACTAGTAGTCCGTATTTCACCATACTAAATTTACAAATACAATAGAAGTGAACTGACAGAATGTCATGTCAAGCTAATGGTGCCTTTTTCAAAATTCATAACAAAATGAAATTAGAGGGCTGAGAGAGGAGCATGTCATGTAAAGAAAATGGCATTGTACTACTTTTTAACTGACTGTGTATCAAGTTACTGCAACAAAGGATGCCAGATAAGATTTTTCTCAGTAGACGTTTGGGTGATTCATGTCTTTTGCTGGAGACTCGCAGTGGCAGGCAGCAGAATGAGTGTCATGTGACAGATATGTGTAAGTTCACCACTTTTTCCAGCAGCTGTCATGCTAATTACAGTTTTTCTCAAATACCTGCACTCTAAAACTGGTTCTATTAGCAAATCGCAAACCATTACATCGACTACAAAAAGAAGGACTAATTTCTCCCCACAAAAATATAAACTATAATATTATAAACACTATTCACCTGTTTTCACACATATTTCTGATTTGTTGAACCTTTTGTGCAAAACTCTACATGAAAATCATGGTTGCACCATGTGCTCATTTAGGCACTGGCACATATAATATAATTAACTCAAGTCATCACACTCTGAACTCAATTAACTCACAATTCACAAGGTGCAAACACTACGAAGCAAAATTGTTAACACACCAATCAGAACCACAGGATAAATAAAAAGGGCCACGGGTGACTTCATATACTTTGGAACAATGGATCCAAACCACGCATAAAGAGCTGAAGTAAGAAAAGAAGTACAGCTGAGTGGTGGTGGAAGAAGAAGAAAAAGAAGAAGGATATGAGATGAGATCGGTGTTACTATAGTTGACCATGTTCATGGAGTTACACTGTGAGAATCTGGGCAAAAGAGAATTTGGGCAAAGAGTATAGTTTAATTTAGAATGCTTCACGGTAGCATTTATAATCTGGACCTTCAGAGAAGAAAACAGGTAATTTTCAACTATCTAGGCTTCTGTAACATTGACGTTCTGTACTCTGCGCTCTCACCTGTTGGCTCTACTGCAAATCATATATTCTCTAATCTGTTTCTTCCACCTCATTCCCCATTTCTACTTCCAGGAATATTACAAATGCCTATGAGCGGGAACATGTGCTGGATTCTCACTCCCCAAAAATTTTGCCTTCAACAGCGAGACACCGTTGGCCTTGTTGGATATAACCACAATCCAAAATAGGTATATAACCCATGACACCATGCCCCTAAGCTCCTTTCAGGCATATAAATGCAATTTTACTAAAGCTTCTTGTGCATGAGTCATTTAAACAGCATATAATGTAAAGAACTGCCAACAACCATGCATCCTCATTCACGTTCCTGTCACTCATTCAGTATACAATGCAGTCTGGCAGAATTTACTAAAATTCCATAAATTACCAACATATTGTGGAATATCTACACACAACCAGTCAATATAGCATGGTATTCATTGAAATAAATTAAGTAAATGAATACAGCTGCCAAAAATCCCAGCCCTGCAGAATCTGGACAAGGCTAGTGCATTGCATAGTTGTCCATAGTGTCTCCGGGGGAAGGAGGTATCTCACCCGATGGAATGTCTAATTGACTAAGCGTTCTGCTGTAGCCCCCATCCGGTCAATTACGAGCCCAAAGTCTGCCTGCACAATCTACAAATGAAATGTGCTTTAGCTGTGTGCTCTTATCTGCTAGTCTGTGGAGTGAAAAAAACCAGTGGCTTTAATAGCATGTGCATCTGAGAAGAGAGCATGCAGGTCTGCAAACTCCCAAATTGACAGAGGAAGTTGCAACTACAAGCATGAACACATACAAATTAGACATTCCACATTGGGTCAAAAATAAAAATAAAATAAAACTGCCTGCCTAAAGTGTTGTGAGAACAGAAAATAACAGCATAAATCACATAATAGCATTGCCTATTCATTCAAGTGTGATTCGTTGTGTAATGAGGAATCGAATAGAAGAGTGTATGTTTGAGTTAAACATACTCTAGGTATTCGAAACTGTAATTTCTGAGTGCCATTGATTTTTCCTTCTGGAAACAATTTGAGCTAGTCGGTTATGATTGTGTCATGTTCATTAATGCTGTCAGTTGATCTCTACCAGAATAATATCACCGCGGCTTCTCAAAGAAGCTTTTCCCCATATTTATTTTTATTTATTTATTATTTTTATTTTTTGCCTTGTTTTATTTGTTATTTTCGATCTTACTCTATTTTATTCTTATTCTGTGTCTTATTCTGTATCTATGTGAAGCACTTTGAATTGCCTTTGTGCATGAAAGGTGCTATACAAATAAACTTGCCTTGCCTTGCCTTGCCCTGTATGTGGCGCAGTCTGCACATACAGGGTTGGGTAGCACTGTTGCTTCACAGCAAGGTCCTGGGTTCGAATATCGACCGGGGCCTTTCTGTGAGAAGTTTGCATACAGTCCAAAGACATGCAGCTAGGCTAATTGGAGACTCTAAATTGCCCATAGTTATGAGAGTGAGAGTGAATGGTGTGTGCCTTGCGATAGATTGGCAACATGTCTAGGGTGTATTCTTGCCTCTCGCCCAATGCACGCAGTGATAGGTTCCAGCAACTCCTGTGACCCTGCCAGGGAAAAAGCAAGCATAGATTATGGATGGATAAAGTATGTGGCTTAATGTTTGTTTTCTATAAGCATCTTTGTAAATCTGGCCTGTGTGAGTGTGCAAACCATGAAAAGCACTGACTCATTTCAAAGCTGAGTTTAGTCAAACTGCTAAACTGAAAGCAGGGATATGGCAAGGGAGAAATACCACTGCAAGTATTGACATTAGCCATGAACATGCGGCTGTTGTGTGTCTGTTAAAAGTCTGCTTTCTGAAATGTACACATGAGAGTGAGCTGACATGCATTTGTGCATCCTAAGGCAATCATTGTGGTTTCAAGCAATGTAAACAATTAATTGTATATTGAATAATGAAATTGAAAATACGAATTGTGATTTTTTTAGGAGTTGTACTCTTAAGTTAAATATATAGCACACTATTCTTGCAATATTATGAGTATATCGCCTGCATAATAAAGTATACTCAAGTAATAAAGTTATGTGTCGTGACACTTACTTTTATGGGATTACATCATATCCTCTGCCTCTGCTTACCAGTTAATCAAATAAAGTGTGATTACATCTTCAATGGCAGCACTCCTATACCAGTCAGAACCCATGTAATCCTGTTAATGTAAGCTACAGGGATGTATTCCATCCTCAGACTCCACGCGCAGGTGGTTACTTCAAAGATGAAATTTTGTTTTCTTGGTGTGATACGTGCCACTGATTATGGCTGTGGCAATGGGGGGCGGGGGGTGGGGGGCTTGAAAGCAGGATGCAAATGCCGTATAATGTCGAGGACTGACGGTCTGATTCATTTACGTTCTCGCAAGTCTGAAACATGCCTTAATCACCTCAAGGAGCCACATTAATCTAATTTCTACAAGGATTGTGTCCAATCAGTGCTGGGTATAATTTGAGGCCGTGGCCGGAGGCTGATTGTGTCGCCATTTGAGAAAAGTGTCGCTGAGCGCAAGGAAAGAGGGAGACGAGAGAAGGCAATCAGGCACTTGCCTGAGACCCATCAGTCTCCACTACAATTAAAGTTGATGAATTGACCTACGTCTCCATTAAGAGATAATCAAGCTGCAGTTGTTTGCCGTTGCTCACTTTGACAAAGAGAGTTTGGGCAGGAGAGAGACAGGGAAGAAGGACAGGCTTGTTTCTTATCAGACTCAGGAAGGCTGAATATATTCGCTCGTGCTCTGTATAGTAAATACTTACAGGTTATTGAGTTACATTTGTAGCAATTTAGACACAATTGCCTCATGTATTCACTGTTTTTACAGCCTACAACCTCTTGGGGGTAATAGAACAGGTATGAAACTCCATCCACATTAAGACACTGGTTTTAGAAAAATGCTTAAAAATACATTTACATTGAATAAATTAGGCTTTGCATTTTCCACATTGTTTTAATAGATACTGTATTTAAAAAACTGATTAAGCTGAATGTTGTGCCTGTTATTATTAAAGCTGTCGTTCAACCTTTTGACTAATACAATGAGTTGCATTAATCAATCCATGTACTGTACATGTACATGCGACAGGGTTCTTCATTACGGTCTGTTTATCAAGACAAAAGCATTGAGAACCATAATTTTGTCCTATGTGTTAAAGGCCTATTTGGCTCATACAAATCGGACATGATCGTTCTGTCAGAATACAAGTTTTCTGCCTTGAGAATGCAAGCCTTTCTTTGCACAGGCAAGATACGGATTTTATTCATGACAATACAATGTATCACTAGACCATACTGTTGTGTTCTAGTTAGATACACCCTCTGACTGGTCACCACCAATATTTGAAATGAGAAGCATTACCAGGAACTTAGTAGATGCTTGTGGATTGCTAAAAATAGGTTGCCGTTCAATTAACAAAAAGATAATGTGTCTAATTAGTGTTGAACAATTTGGGTAAATTTTAAATTAACAATAAATCTAAAACTAATAAGTGGTGCAATATTTCAAAAACTGGTCATTTTTGATATATTCAGGAAGAAGTTTGATTTAAGGAACCCATTGCATACTTGATTTGATATCATTAAATATCCCACATCTGCAATAAATTAAAGCTACCCAAACACAATGGATAGTCCCTTCTTTGTGCATATAAAATACCATTTTAATCACATCATCATCATCCTTCGACTGCCGTTGAGATCTCAGATGCCACGCTTTTCCACCGGATCTTATTGGTCATTGCTGCTCCCAGTTCTTGGAATGTGAGTTCTGTGTCCCTGGAGATTGTGTCAGGAAATGTATGAGGCCTATTTCCTCTGATTGATTGTGAAAGCCGCCATAGAAGGACATCAGATATTATTTGATCCTTTGCACGATAGCAGTGACCAGCGAAGATTGCTCTTCGACGTGCAACAATAGTTGTTATTGGAGGCAGTTCACCATAGATCTGTTCTTTTGTTGGATGAATTTTCCAGGAGATGTTCTTAACACGCATAAGGAGCCTTGTGTATGTGCTGTCCAGACGGGCTTGTAACTCCTTCTTCATAGTCCATGTCTCAGCACCATATAACAGGATACTTTCGACACAGGCCCTGAAGAAAGAGATCTAGGTAACAGTAGAGATATCAGACTGCCAGATTTGGAAGAGTATGTTACAGGCATTCCATGCTTGTCCCTTTCTGGAAAGAAAATGCTTTTTGCTGTCGGCAATGAAGGAACAAAGATAGTTGAAGTCATCAACTTCCTGGATGTTTGTTCCATTCATTGATTTAATAGATGGATGGGTAGGGTCCTCGTTGATGATCATGCATTCAGTTTTCTTTGCATTTAGCATAAGTCCGACCTTAACAGCAGATTCTTCAAGCGAGGTGAGAAGTTGTTGAGCAGATGTTATAAGCTCTGCGATTAAGGCAACATCATCTGCATAGTCAAGGTCAGTTAAATGTTTCTGACTCTGATGACCAGATCTTCTTCCGACAGTGAGGCCTTTGTCACTGATTTCATCGACTGATTATTGTAGGACATAATCCACCACGATGACGAAAAGTAAAGGCACAAGCGTATCACCTTGGAGAATTCCAGCTGTAGTAGGAAATTCTTTGGTAGGACCATCAAGGCTCTGGACAAAACAAATGGGGTTTTCATACATAATGGCAATGGCATTGACAATCTGTTCAGGAATTCCCTAGTTAAGGAGGATGTGCATTATGGATTTTATATTTACACTAAGGCTTTTGAGAAGTGTACAAATATGATGGAGCCTCTCCTATTCGAGACCTTGAGTTCCTCAATGATTCTTCTTAGTGCTAGAATTTGTGGGTGAGTGGATCTTTTCCTCTGGAAGCCATTTTGGTTCCTTCGAAGAATCGGGTCAAGCTGAGGAGTAATCCTGCTTAGAAGAAGAGAGTTGTAGACTTGTAGATTTTAATCACAATGTCTATTGTATAGGTAAGCTTTGCTCGGGTATAATAATAAATTGAAACATCCATTATAGGAACATATCTCAGCGAAGCTCCTGAGTGAAGTATACAGGGTTATGAACAAGACATATTATTGTTTGTTCCCAGAGGGTCAGCTGCTGCTGAAAAATCTTTTCTGATGACATTGGACTGTGAAACTGTAAAACAAAGTCAACTTATTATTATTATTATTATTATTATTATTATTATTATTATTATTATTTGCAGAGAAACTGCAATAAATTAGCATGCCGGTTTTCTGTCTCAAAATGTAGCTGTGGCCTGTAATACTATATTTCATACGTGGTGATAAAGAATGAGAAAACAAACAAATAACACATTTTCATAACACAATTCCTCTAAGTTGTGGTTCCAGGCATTTTAATATCCCAGTTTTTTCAATGTGCAATACTAACATCCAGCCTCCAGAGCTCAGTCAGTGTATTTATGTATTTCAGCTCCATGCAGCTCAGCTCGTTTTCTTCTGCCCCAATCCTGTGTCCTTTCTTTGGGTGGGCCAGGCAGCTCTGCAGATGACAACAGTTGATGAAACATTTAGGTTTTTAATATCGCATGTATTACATCACACTTCTCTAACAGAACAGGAAAATGCAAGGTAATACAGAAGAAATTCAGTCCTACTTGAAGCCAGTTCTTCCTGTATGGCCCTACAGTTGGATAATGTTTTTATTTTAGTTTTTAAATCTGGCATGGTGAGAGGTTTGGCCACCATGCTGAGTGGTGAGTGGATGTAAAAGAAGACAAAGAAATTGTTGAAAAAAATATAACCAAATTTCATCAAGTACTTTTATGTTGGTCAGGTTTTGAGAGAGACCACATTTACTTTGCAATAAATCTTTGTACTCAGGTGTCATAAGTCATCATAATTGGTACAGTCCGTTGATTTGGATTAATGTTAGCTCAAATTAAAATATCACTTTTGAGTGGATATAACTTAATATTTGGTCCGTTGACTCAGCTTGATAAAATAAGTTCACATAAATGAAAGCTTAGGCTTAGGGGTAACTTGCAAGCTGTAACATTGATAACTTTATACAGTGTACATAGATCCATAATCTAGCTAGCTCAGAAGATTAATTTGTATTGTCATGAAAATCCAATCAATAGAATTGTTCATCTTGCATAAAGGACTTAATGAATCTGTATTACGTCTGACCCTTTACAACACTAAATATATGGCAATAACCTCACCTACTGTTGTACAGTAAGTGTAGTACTGATGAAACCAAAAGGAAATTGACAAAGGAGAACCAAATCCCATGAAGGCTGCCCCCATCTCTAGGAATATGTTCTTATCCCATGGTCAGTCCAATCTTAAGACCAATGGCAAAGGCTTGCTTCTGGGCTAGATTCTTCCATTTTAGGAGTTGCAGGAGTAGGCTGTTTATTTATTAGGGCAGATGAAAGCATCACTAGAAAAGACCTGGTTCCACTCACTGACCAGATCAGACAGAACCAAAAAGAAGTGAGGGCCAGAACAGCTTCAGAAGGCCAGAAAGCAGGATGACATAAAATAAAAAATGTATCCCTGAAGTTGGAATAAAATAATAAAAAAACACCTCAAGCTAGACTCCAAACAAGTACATTTCCATTAATCAAATTACCAAACCACATGAAACCTCCCAAAGAAAACAAGTAATCTCCAACATTTGAACTTAAATCAGCATTACACATCATTCAGTAATTTTTCCCTTTGCAGAGCAAGTTCGGTCAGGAAATGTTCTCATACTCAACCAATCAAATACACGAATTGCTACATGCTCTCATGCTTACATAATCACATGCGCATATCTCTAATGGAGTGACTTTTTTAAACTGACATTGTTGCTCATTGCCTGCATTGCTCTTTGGGTGCTATGCTTGCTGCAGCTCACAGAATTGCACTCACCCTCCACCACCCCAGCTCTCACATGTTGTTTTGATCAGGTAGCTTCTAGGTTTTAGTATTTCTTCTGTTTAGTAGGGAAGATATATTGTGATCTCTGATTTATAGGTTAGTGCCTGTTGGTGTGTGCACAGACGTACCTAAAGCAGATCCATATAGCGCCAAAAATTACCTGAACTGAACTGCATTTGCTGCATTATGCCCTTGCAGGCTGCCCCTCACCCTCTTTTAAAAAACAACAACAACAACAAAAACAGTAAATATTCATGTGTTTGGTGGAAATCCTAAAATAGCACCTCACTTAACCTTTCACAACCAAATCAGCTGTGATGGAACACTTTTTCTTCTGCCTCAACAACTCTAACCATGAACTTGCTCTCTCATCGGCACCTTCAAAAGCATAGGATAAACTGTTCTCTTGCCAGTTCAGAGAGAGTGCCCTTCCTGGAGCCTTGGCCCATTGGTTAATAATGTATAGCAACCAGCCTGTGGCTCCTCACTCTGCATGTGTCCTCAGACCTGTCATAGTGTCACCTCTGCAACTCAAAGGATCTCAAGGAGACAGCCCTGCTTCCTACATTGAGATTTATTCATTATTAATACAATAAAGGTATTAGGCTTGTCAGCAGAAGGCCTTGGGATCAAACTCCGCATGGGACACTGCTGTTGTGTTCTTTAACTATGGTAATTTATGCAACAGACACAGTGTATGACAGTTACTGTATGAATTTTGGCAAGGATTAATGTTAGTTGTGACTTTGGGAAAGGTTATCTTTTAGCGCATTAAATAAATGATGCTTTTAGTTCAGAACAACCACTTTTTCCAGTAATAGCCCTTTCACAGAAATGTACTTTTTTAAAGTTGTACTTTTCCCATTTAAAACAGCATGACAATCTTGAATGAATCCAGAGGTAACTTAATTGCAATATGGCATTATACTTGTTTGGAGGACGTTTTTCTCTTGTCTTCACCTGAAGCCAGTTTTATTGAACCTACAGCTGAGCTTTCATACTTCGAAAGTCTGCTGCAAGTTAGCTTATGACATACAAAAATAAACATGTATGCACATGAAAGGAAATCTGCTATTGTGATTAAACTATAACTGAAACACAAATGAATACTGCCCTGTTGTTCTCCCCTGCTGTGTTTACTGATTCAGCCATGTGCACTGGTTAAAAAACTGGGAAATTATTAAGCAGTGGTGGAACTGAAGGCCAGATTTTCCCCTCAGGAACAAGAGGGCCCAAATGACCTTCTGGCACGGATTCCTCTGTCTGCATTCAGCACTATTTAATCAAGCATCACATTTGCCTGAGTTGTACAAAGTTACCTCTGGATTTGGAAGGACAATGCATCTAGGACCCTTGAGAAAAAATCTGACTGATGCTTAGGACACATGGACTAAACATATAAGCATACAAAAACATGAAATTAAAATGAGCTGAATAAGAAATAATGTAACGAGCATCCATCCCCTTCCAAAGCAAGGAAACCCCCAATAAATTAAAAAAGCCCTTTGGGGATGATGTGGGGATGCTGTGATTAATTCAGAACATCTACTGGGAGGGTGTCTTGAAGCTACCATGACCATGAGTCCGTTTTTTTATTGACACACGAGTTAAGCTGAAATTGCACCATGGGAAAAGGGGCTCATTCTGTTTACACAGGAATCAATACCCCTATGACTTTAAATAGTGAGTAATCTCCAGGTCAGCTGCGGAAATAGAAATGTAGATAGGGGGGAGAGAGAGGACGTTCCCATCTAGACCAAACATCGCGCTGTCCATGTCTCCTTTACAATATCCATCTAATAAGAGTAACGTCTGAGTAAATCACATGGGATACTGCACAATACATAAGGGTTACCAGCATGATGAAATACAAGGTGGCAGCAGATGTATTGATTCTGGCAGAGGAGCCCGAGGCAGAAATCACTGCTGTTGCAGGCCACCTACAGATGGAGCAGGGGTGCTTGTCTTAAAGTGATTCGCTCTGCCAACACAGACATCAGACCCTCTGTGGATGTGATATTGTTTGATTTGACGGTACATTAAAACTGGAAATGACCGGATAATGTGACTACCACTGAAACATTCAGCTACTCATGTTTCACCAGACTGTAGTTGACTTTAATATTGCCTTGATGAACAATTAAAAATTTTATGACCATAACTTTGTAAGTTGCCCTCCAGTGGTTTTGTGTTTTAATGATTGATCACTAGTCAACAACAATCTCCCACGTGTGTACAATTAAAATATTGGCTTGATTCAAACCGCATTATTTCAGAGTTCATGAAATTCCAGATTTACGGGGCTTGTTTCTTCATTCACAAATATTCAGTGGATCATGGACAACCACTTTTTTTGCCAATCCCATTTATGTCACACGTCACATAGAAATCTTTGCCCAATGGAATCTAGCTGTCAAACACAACCTAGCAACTTTTTAGGCCAATTATTGCAGTCAGCCATAAATGTCTGAGCCTGTTTCTCATACATTTTTCTCACACTGAAGGCACCAATGTAGAGGCCAATTTACCATTCAAATAGTCTAACAATCACAACAAATGATAAATCCAAAATCCAAGTACACTTTGATTGAAGATTATAGCCAAGTGACAGGAACTCACAGCAGTGTGGACAAATATCGTTTACTATTTTTTTGTGGCAGAAAGGGTTCTCACATACTAGCTAATAGGACTATGAGGAGTTATTTGGTCCCACTGGGTTACCAAAACCCGAGCTGACCTCCATATTTTGATGTCAGTAGTCCACAATGCCCAGGCAGGGAGGGGGATGCATGTGAATGATTTTAAATGGTTGGGGGACTCATAGAAGTCAATATGAAAAGAACAACAGTAAATCAGTCATGTCACTGTACTGTAGATCACTATATTCCTTACTTGTCCTTTCATCTTTGATGAAAACACTCTGAGAAACCTAAATAAAAATAGGTAAATGAACATAATCTGGCAATACCCTTGTCATCACATTCTATTGTCAAGGAAACACACTCTAAATTATATTGCCTTCAATATGGTCAACCTTCACCTTTAGTTGCTATGAATGCAATCACATATCATCAAAGCTCCATGGCTATGAGTTAAATATTGAATGCAACAATGCAGGATATCTCATCCTCATAAAATGTCGTTTAGGAATTTTTAAAATGCATTTGCATAGAAAGGCAATTTAAATTTACATCTGCAATATAATATAAATGAGCTGGCTGTTCAGAATGTATTTATTCATAGCACACTATTATAAAAGCATGCTGCAAAACCTTTATATACTGAAACACTTAAAATTCTAATCAGTCTAGGTTCGAAATTCTTGCTAGCTGGAGTGTATAACTTCTCATCTGCTAGATATCCATTGGACAAGTGGCTTGGTGAGACTTCGTGCATTAAGTAGCCAAGTGCTCAAAGTGAATGGCTCATCAAAATGGATGGGTACAGTTTAATTTAACCCTTGTGTTCTATTTACTTAATAGTACCTGTATGCAGTAAGTTTTTATATTATCTCAACTCAATTCCAAATAATATAAACAATATATATGGTTGATGATTACCGATAGCATTACATTTAACAATGAAAGTGCCATTCATCATTTATGATAGAAACAGGTAGATTAAAAACTCACTGTAATGAAGGCATGAGGGACATAATTCATGTCTATCTGTAAAAAAAATTAAATGAAAAAAGGTTCTCATGCATTAAATGTATTATTTAAATTAATTATTTTAAACTGACATTTTCAATTATTTTTCACCATATATTACTTATTAAATTATAAAAAAATCATATAGCGAAAAGACATAAAGTAAATACAAATTGCTGTTGTGTACGCAATGACGCCAGGATTAATTATTGTAATGACTCCGAAAAGTTAATTTGACTCAATTAGCTTTTATTATTTCACAAATAAGAAGCGCTGTGCTCCTTCTTGTTCAGCTAAACTGTGAAAAAATAAAAGCATGGGTCACCTCATTTACTGTATACCCATGCTCTCCAACCAATCAGAACACTGAACTTAGTTACATGTTTTTTTAATTATCTAATCAACAGACAACATTCTGAATACGCCACCATGATGAACAACAATAATAAACAGAAGACAAGAACAGATTTTCACTGGTTTAGTCACTTATGAAATACATCTCTAAAAAGTGTAATTCCTTTTTTGCTATAAATATAAAATGGCTCAATTTGACCCAAAGGATCAATGCACTGTACAGTTCTGCGTGAGAAATTCACTCATTACATTACATTACATTACAGGCATTTAGCAGACGCTCTTATCCAGAGCGACGTACAACAAGTGCATTGGTTCACGATGTAGAGGTGCAAAAGAAACACTAGAGTGAAGTAAGGATCGTAGTGCCAGAAGTGATCACATCGATCAGGACTCCAACCCTGTAGAGTAATCTGTTCAGCAAACAAGAATCCTACCAAGTACAAACTAGCACTGGAATCACATTTGCCTAATCAGACAAAAACAACAATCCTGCCAAATAAACCAACGTAATCATATTATCCTAACTAGGTACAGTGAGCTAAACTATAGGCTAGGGAGGGGTGGGGAGAGGTACAGCCTGAAGAGATGAGTCTTCAGTCTGCATTTGAAGGTGGTAAGATTCTCTGCTGTTCTGACCGCCACGGGGAGGTCATTCCACCAGCGAGGGGCCAGGACAGACAGCAGACGGGAGCGGGAAGTACAGACGCGAAGAGGGGGAGGTGCCAAGCGTCCAGAGGTGGCAGAACGGAGAGGTCTGGCTGGTGTGTAGGGTCTGATGATCCTCTGGATGTACCCTGGTGCTGAGCAGGGGGGTGACATGGGAATGTCTGGGGAGGTTGTAGACCAGACGTGCTGCAGCATTCTGGATGAGCTGCAGGGGTCTGATGGCGGATGCTGGCAGACTAGCCAGTAGTGAGTTGCAGTAGTCCAGGCGGGACAGGACCATCGCTTGAACCAGGAGCTGGGTTGCGTAGGTGGTGAGGAAGGGGCAGATTCTCCGGATGTTGTACAGGAAGAACCTGCACGTTCGACTCACCGCCGTGTGACTGTCCCTCTCCCATGTTCTGGGAGAGGGACAGTCTGTTGTCCATCATCACTCCAAGGTTTTTTGCGGTGGGTGATGATAATTTGATAACACTCAGCTTACTCACTTTCCCTGTGTTTTTTTTTTGTATTTGTTTTTGTCAACATTTTGAAAATAAAATTCTTCTTGGTTGTTAATGTGTACTCTGCTCATCTATTAAAATTGTTTTACAGTGAAATAACCATTCAGCACACTCTCAGCTGCAAATTACAGTCCATTAAATTATGTTCAATTAAGTTATGCGCAAAGATCTTCAACTGAGGTCATGTGCAAATAACCCCATGGAATTCTTCCTTATTTAAAATATCATAGTTATCGCATTACTGCCAACTTTGAATTATGGGTAGCAGCCTGGGGAAACTCTTGAAAGGGTGAAATAATCTCTGTCCTGTTCAGGATGGTGCCTTTGCACACAAGTGCACATGTGCTTCACTGTCACTAGATCTCCTGTCTTATATCCACTTTATTTCCTTTATATCCATTGCAACACTATCCATAAAACTATATCCACTAAACTATCTTCTCTAAGAACTGCAGGATTTTTTTACTCATTTAAGCGAATGTGGTGAATGAATGGGCCATAGAGCCCTTTGTTAACAGATTTTATAAATAAAGAATTGCTTTGCTAAAGGAAAAAAAAATCAAATAGGGAAACTATCATTATTTTTTGTTTATAAATGGATTAAAATAGGAAATGTCTTAAAATGTTGTGGATGTACATCATGTATGCAACAATCTACTGTACATGTTTTGTTATTTAAAATATCCATGCTGTTAAGTCAATATAAAATATTAAGAAACACATTTATAAACAATTACATGATTTTAAAAAAAGAAACCCATATCACTTTAATATGCTGTGCTGGTTTGAAATAATGTGCAAAAGCTAAATAATGAAATGAACTACAAAAAATAAAACATGCACCAATCAACAAAATTATTTATTATTAGTTATGCCTGGGCCGGCATGCCCCATACCTATATAGCACTGAGAGTTTGGCACTTTTCAGGTTTTCCTACAGAAATAACCACAGCCCTTAAAACATTAATTTCTAAACCTTCTGACCTCATTTCAACAGATTCACAAACAACTTCACACATCCACACAATAAAGCCACACTTAGGGGGTTTTGTGTTTCTTCTTCTTCTTCTTTTTCTTCTTCTGCTGCTGCTGCTGCTGATCACATCATCACAAATGCTTCAAGTTACATTAAACAATTTTGGAAACTTTGGGCAGCATTGCTTTGGAATGAAGTTTGGTTTATTTGTGTGTTTTGTTTGTTGGCCTAATTTTGATATCAGTACTTTTAATGGCAAGCCTAGATTATACAAGTTTGAATTCATAACTTACAGACAGTCCTTTGTATGGGTAACTTGCCATTTTTGCTGCACATTAAAAATGTGTTTTAATATATAAAACACTGCATAGCAATATCATATAAACACTGCTAAATTGACTTTATGACAGTATTACAGCAAAGTTGTGTTAAAGCTGTGTGTTGCAGTGTCCCTATGACATATGTGTTCAACAAAATCCATAAAAACAGACAATCAAAAAGGAAAATGTCACACCACCTTGAGGCTGTGTTCTATCCATGGTTTTTACTTTGAATTGACAGTTGACATGACACCAGCAACTCCAATGTGAGCCAGGTGTTAACCTCACATACAAAAGAGGTTATGGATTTTATTCAATGAGTCACTTGGGATCACAGGAAACACACATTTTGAGGTGACAGCACGGGCCTTCTTACCCTGATGTGATGTGACATGATGTGACCATGAAGGTAATCTGAAGAATCATCAGTTTTTCCTCCTTATCCTTTTGGACACTATCTGGTTCTCACACTGTAAAACCTTAGCTGTCGATGAGAAGAAACAGTCTTTCTCAATTTTTTGGGTGTGTGTTCTGATAATAAAACAGGAACATGTGCGATGAACAGAATAAGGCAAAATACAACCTAGTAGCCTCTCAAGTGTTTGTTTTTAATGGGCTAATTATGTATCCTCACATTATAAGTCATTTTCAGTTACTGGGGGGGGGGGGGGGGATTATTAGAGAAACCTGGACATCATTACCTATTAAAATGTAAGTCCTGTAAAAATACACATAATAAACTGTAAAAAAAATTTAATACAGTATGCTAGCAAATTTATGTCAAGTTCCATTCATTTATATGGGGTGGTTGATACATGTCCTCTTAGCAAGCTTTTGGTTGCTAAGAGGACATGTATCGACCACCCCATATAAATGAATGGAACTTGACATAAATTTGCTAGCATACTGTATTTTTTTTAATTTATTTTTTTGCTGGACCATCTCTGACTTATTTGCCGGCACAGAAAAAAATCGCAGAAGTACTGAAAAAATAACCACTGGAGGATACCAAGGATATTTTTTCCTACATAACTAGGTACAGGTTGTTACCGATATTTCGCCTATTTCATATATAGTTGCAAATCTGTTTATGTTTTCTTGTCTGTCAAACGAAGGTGGTCGCTAGTAGGTGCTCTCACTCTAGCATTAGTGATAGATGCACATCAACCGATTAACGGTTACGTTTATTCTTTTTTCACCACCTCAGGTGGCCCATCTGTTGCTAGGCAGAATTTGTGAAACATTTCTGCCCCTCCGCCCAACATTATTTGCGGGAGGTTTTCCCTGCTTACGCAGATCACGCTCACGTTGTCCTCCTAGCAACGATGGGGCAGAGTGCTCCGCTGCCCCACAGCAGAGAGATAGAACAGGGAGTGCAGTCCGCAGCGTGAGCACACACATAGGGCCTACACACAAAGGAAATGACTCTAAAACAGCACTAAAAGGATTGTGAGTCAAGTGTATTATATTTACACATGCCAATTTCACCACTGAATCACTATTTTGTATTAAATATAAAATAAATTATCCCACAACGTTCAGATGTTACAATAATCTTGCACCACAGCGCCACATTTGGTGGGGCACTGCTCCACATGCCCCTAATGTAAAAACGCCCCTGGTTCTGTATATTCTCAGCATCGCTTATTTCGCCCAAGATATACATGCCACATGTTATGTCCCATTCCATGCGCGTCTGTGTTTGTGTGTGTGTGTGTGTGTGTGTGTGTGTGTATTGAGTTCATATTTTTAAACATGCATACAGTATTTTGATATCCATGTGAATATTCACAAAAGATATTTACACAGAATTATTTTCTTTTTAATTTACATAGTTTTATTAGTGTTTTAATACATTACATTACAGGCATTTAGCAGACGCTCTTATCCAGAGCGACTTACACAACTTTTTACATAGCATTTTACATTGTATCCATTTATACAGCTGGATATATACTGAAGCAATGCAGGTTAAGTACCTTGCTCAAGGGTACAACGGCAGTGTCCTTACCCGGGAATCGAACCTGCGACCTTTCGGTTTATTCATTTCTTTTTTTTTTTCATTTATTTAATTGGAATTTGGTAGTATCCCTCCAATTTCAGATGGTGCATTTAATCTGTAATGTCTTAATGTGAAACTGCATGGGCATCTGACTAAACATGTGCAGTGGAAAAATGAGATGGAATGCGAGGAAATACTCTGGCGAATGAGCAGGACTCCAAATGGCCAGAGTTCCACTCCGTTCTCCAGCCCTGGCATGTGAGAGAGGCCCTTTCTGAGATCGATCTTGCTTTGTTTACCCTCTTTCTTCAGTCAGGTGTGATTTATTATCCAATACAGACTATAAACTGCTCAGCAGGGTGAAGCAGGGGTAATGGGAGGAAGAGGAGATGAAGCTTGCCACCTCTGCTGCCACCTCTTTCACTGCATCTCTATGGGGCTCCGAACACTAAACTCTCCCTCTGCGCGCACATTCAGATGCAAATTGACTGGAAAAAGACAATGTGGAGTCCTAAAATGGCGAATGCTACACGCGGGCGGTCATGGCAGACTGGATCTGGCAGGAGAGGGAGGCACGTGGCTGTTGTTCCATGCTGTGCCATCTGGCAAGGGTGGTGTGAACGAGCACAGTGGCCAGGATGGTTTATCTCACCGCCCAGCAGGCACAAAGACAATGGCTCTCGCAGACCAGCCTTTGGCTTCCTCGCTGAAGTCTTCATTATGTCTGCACATTAAGAGTTTGCAGTAATCGTCCATGTTGTTTTACTATTTATTTTTCAATTTATTTATGTAGGCTAAAATGGGCAATGTTCTTGGGGGTCCTTTTAAAAGGGAAAATTGTCTGGCAGCTGTAGTTGCTCCCCCTGTAACTGTCCCTCAAAGGCGCGCTTACACGAATCGGTTTAATGCTCTCTTGGCATGCAATCACAGACGACGGTTATAGCCACAGACAGCTATCATGAATTGATTCTATAATAAGCTTACAGCTGTTATTAAGCATAATGATAATAATTAGGCACATATTGTACTCGTCTGATTCATGCCATGTCCAGTGTGCACACAATAGAAGCATATTTCATTATTGTTTAGTGGATAAATCACAAATACTCAAGAGAAATTAGCTAAATTAGGAAAATAAAGGAAACTGAAAATGCTGGCTATTGTATATTTATATGGTAGACATATGAGAAGCAAAATATATATTAGTTAATTTGGAAAAATACTGCTTGTATTTTATTTATATATTATTATTATTATTATTATTATTATTATTATTCAGTTCAATAAAGCTCAATTTTTATCAGATCAGCATGCTTGGCTTTTACTTTTTTATATTAATTTGTTACATATTTATTAATGTCATATAAATTATATAACATGATGTTAATATAAATATATTTCCCTTTTCAGGGTTTTTTTTTTTTTTTTGTGAAGAGTTTACTCATCATTTAACATCTATCAGACACACCAATACAGTGCTGCTCTATTCCTCTGTTGCATTGACCTAATGGAACACCTTTAGAGCCAGAAGCCTAAAAAGTTATTTTTATGATGATAATAATACAGTATCATTCATTAGTACTATGTAACTCATTAGTCGAACATGCTACTCATAATAGGCATGACTGGGTGGTGAGCTTTTGGCTCATTCATGAAATTCTTCTGTGATCCCCAGAGGTGGTTACTCTTCATAGTTTTTTCTTGGCGGTGGGCCAAACTTTTAAAAATATGGGAAATGGCTATTTCCTTAGCTGTGTCTGTGCAGTATCTGACCTTGCATTCTTTTCTTGAAGGAAACAAGAGGTTATGTGGGCCTTTCTCAATAAGGGAAATTATTCTGTGTATAAATTTGGCACTCAATGTGAGGCTGAACATATCCAATTCCTACCCTAAATAAAAATGTTTTCCCCCTTTCTGATTTCCTCTATTATTGCATATTTGGCACACTGAATAGTTTCAGATGTTTAGGCAAAATTTAATATGAGACAAAGGGAACCTGAGTAAACAAAAAACACATTTTTTTTTAATTTCATGAAAAATTAAATTTCATTTATTTCATGAAAAGTTATCAAACACCCATATCACCCATGTGAAAAAGTAATTTTGCCATCAGAATTTTAGCCCCATCTTTTTAGCAGAATTGCTTTTAAATGTGCTTTGTGTTTACTCAGTTTCCCTTTGGCGAAGTACATTTACTCTAAAGATCTGAAACAAATTTGACGAAGTGCAACAAATATGCAACAATAGAGGAAATCAGGAAGGGAGCAAATACTTTTTTATGGCACTGTCTCTCCTACTGTAACATAAGTCAGAGGAAAACCTTTCATATGAGGCTTTCACGTGCAGTCCAAAAGTGACCAATCGACCAGGGGGGGTCACTGAAGAGCAATGAAATTAACCCACCCATACCCTGAGCAACAAAATCAGCAATTGCACATTGTCCTATGGAGCTACCAACCACAGTTGTTCTTGATTTGACTTGAGACTGTGGGGCTCATCCTGGCACCGCAGAGTGGTGCCTATACTGAATGAACCACCCTGCAGCCTAATGGTAAATAGGATTAAGAGGCTGCCTGGTGCTCATTAGACTGGATTGAAGGAGAGCAGTTTTTAAAGAGTTACTGTAGGTAGGTATTGCACATTGATGTAGTCCCAGATGTGCAGCAGTCCTTGGGGGCAATATGAGTGCCTGGCATGATTGGATGCTGATTGGTAAGTGATGCTCAGTTCAGACTCTGCTTGTTTCACTAATGGCAGAAGTAGAGAAGGAGCAAGCCCTACAAGACCTTACCTTTTTCATTTTTATATTTTTTCACTTCCACTGCCACAGTGTGCAGGCCTGGGTTTGGGCCATATCTGGCAGTTCACTCAAAGTTCTAGAAGCTCCCAATAGCATTTGATGGGTTAAATATGAAAACATTTACATATCATAATTTTCAATCTGAATACTCAGATGAGGCCTTGATTGCACCAGCATCAACTCAGAATAAGTACTTAAATACTGAAGTGGGGATCTGAATTCAAAAGTACAATTCTGAAAATATGTTTGGAAATGCAAATATCTGGTTGTGATTTGAGATAGTGACACACAGTAATATGAGAGGATACACAAGTGCCCTTTAGTTCCATACTAAAGACACTGTTCATAGGCCAGGAAGTTCACAACCTGCTCCCAAACTTCACTTTATCTCTCGATTAAATGAGAAAATATATACAGTAGCCTCCAAAATTATTGGCACATTTGATAATGATGAATAAAGAAGACTTTATAAAATTAAACATATAGCTAATAAGCTACAAAATGAGCTATAAAAACGTAAATCTTTTAAACCCATGACGCTGCCTCTGATGATCTTCTCCATGTGTCCCTTGGGCTTCTTCTGTTTGTTTTTCCTTGTGGGCTCCATTTTTAAAAGCTTGCCTGGTGATGTTTGACCTTGGTGTCCTCAGAGTATGCTTAAATCATTCCCCCTTTTTGCATTCAATTTGGATCTCTGTCCTTTCTTGTTTTGTTTTTTCCCCATAGGTCTTCATTGGTATTTGGTATTTGGCCAACGCATTCGCACATAGGCACTAGTTAATGAAGGACTAGAGTTTGTTGATTGCTGGTCTTCTTGTTTTCCATGTCTCAAGAGTACTGATTTGACATGTGTAGCTTGGTGGATTGGATATGGTGGATTGGTGGAGGTTTTTATTAAGGTCAATGGAATCACAAATTTTAGCAAGACCCAATGCATTTTGGCCAAAACCCTAGTAGCCTTGCCAGGAAGCTAAAACTTGGCTCTAAATGGATTGCTTCGCAAGAAAATTATCCCGAGCATACCTCAATATCGACCATGCGGTGGTTAACTGACCACAAAACTATTGTTTTTCAATGGACATCTCAGTCTCCAGTCTAAAATTAGTGATATTAAAGAGAAAGGAGAGCATACTGCAAATGCAGATTGAAAATTATTTAGGGAGGAATGGTTAAAGATCCCCCCATCAGTGATGAAATACTATAGCATACCACTCATCAGTGTTATCTATGTGAATGGAGGGTGCAAAGAATACTGAAAACAGAGGTTCCAATAATTTTGGCATGTGTCTTTTTGGGAAATAAAATGAATTCTTGTTGAAAAAAAACCTTCTCTGAACATTTTTTTCACACACGATAGAATACATTACCTGTGTAGTTTGTGCAGCTTTTTTTTTGGCAATCTTCATCTATGTTTTTGGAGGCCACTGTATAAGTTTTTTAGACAGTGATTGTTCAATTCAATATCCTTAACAATTTCTGGAGAGCACAGAATGGTATTTGTGTCATCTGAAATGCATGATCCCCTTCAACCAGGGGAGACATTACATTAAATCATTTGCATTTAATAGATGCTCTTATCCTGAGCGACTTAAACAACTTTTGCATTTATTTACATATCCATTTATACAAATGGATGTATGCAGAAGCAATTTAGGTTAAGTATCTTGCTCATGGGTATAACAACTGGTGGTGGTACGTTGTGTCCTCAGTGTCCAAGGCACACCCTGAATTTGATTGGTACACCATTTTGTGAACTTTGTAACTTTGGGGAAAATTTGGGCTGGTTTGGGAAAAAACACATTTGAAATGGTCGGCTCTTTTAAATTTTTCTGAGTGCAATTCAAAGGCATAAGAAAAAACAGCCATTTCAGAAAAATGACAAGATAATTATTCCCTTTGATGGTGTAATATTGGAACAGACTTTGTTCCTAAAGACAAAACTCACTGATTTTCGCTTTGGTTATAAAACTTCATATCCTGCAGCAAAGTCATGATCTTTTCTGTTTTCTGCATGCAGTATGTCAGCATGCATATGGCTGAGGGCCAAAGATATTCACCTCAGCTTCACCACATCAGAAGAGCCAGCTAGTTTTTTCCCCCCTCTACCAGCACTAACTGATTTAAATTAAGTTTTTTAAGAACCATTACCTTAAGATAGTTTACTTGCTAGATATTTTTGATATTATTTTTAGTATATATATATATACTAAAAATAATATATATGTTTTAGGTATTTGAAGAAATTTCTGTCAATCTGGAAACGTTACAATGGCTGGTATAGGGTCTGTGGTTTAAAGCATAAAAAAGTGAACAAACAAACAAACAAACAAACAAATACATAAATAAATAAATAAATAAATATTGCAGTGTATTAATAGCCAGTTTGTATTTTTAAATGTTTTGGCTGGGAATGAGGCAATAAAATTACTGACCCATTCATCAAAGTCCATTGCAGGCTAAAATGGCAGAAAGACAGAAACGCAGTTCTGAGAACAAGACAAGACAATGGCCTCATAACCATAAGGTCATTAGATACCCTCTCCAGCTGTTAGCTTACAGGCAGACAGATCACGGAGAGCTCACATGTTCACAAACTGAACTGACCATTTTATTTTATGTTTTCCTTGACCCAAGGGAATGAGGAAAATGACTGTGTTCATACCAGAAGAGAAACAATATTTCTCTCTTATCCCTGTAAAAAAAAAAAAAAAGAATAAGATGAACCGAAACAGGAGGATTTTAAAACCTACCATGCAGCTCCTAACTAACCAGCGTGTCTTGATTAGGTCATTTTATAGGTGTTGTGCAGAATCTGGTATCAATGTGAAAATCCTCCTTGACACACAGATTTAGGCAGAATTTTCAGCCCCTGTAAGCTGCACTGGAGCGGCAACATGTCTGCAGTCAATCTCAGTTGGAGGTCCTCAAAATCAAACCTAGCTTTCAACCAATAGGAATTGTTATGCATGCTTTCATTTTCAGTTTCATGTCAAGCCTGGCCATGGATACTAAAGTGATAATTCTGATGGTAATTCAGTTCGATATTTCATTGAAAAAATAGTTGGCAGCAGTTAAAATTAGAATTATAAGCATTGTATGTGATGAATATGTAACAGCTGACAGATGGTACTTTCTGTGATGTCCTCAAAGGTGTGCCTAAAACCAGTCAGTAAGATTTGAATCACAGTATACTGTGGTTTTTTGAGTTGTCAGTAAGAGAAGGACTGCTTTATACTGAAGGAAATTTCCTCTCTGGGGCCAGTAGGGGAAATTTGCCCTTGAAGACAAAATAAATATTACAATTAAGTACATTCAAGCCTCCTGCCAACAACTAAAATATTGCCAGGCCTTGACTGGTGCCAGACTGCTATGAAGGATGACTTCCTTTCAAGGGATTAGAAGGATCCAAATGTCCTCGAAGAGCCTCATTTTTTTACCTTTGACCTAAGAGCTTTAAATGACTCACTGGACACATGTAGTACAATTGAGGCCACAAATGATCACTGTAGTGGTTGACCAAAGAAAAAGTCATTTTCATTTAGTTGTCAAACAGATCAAGAACACTGTCCAGGATGTACGCATAGATGTGTAAAAGACTAAATAAAAAGACTATATCAGCATAGCCTCAGGGGTTCACTGGAAGATGCAAACAACTGAGAAGCCTGAAAAACAGAACTGGCAGGTCCATGATCCAAAGCACTCCCCCCACCTGCCAAAAGCTCACTTGCCTTTATTGATGATGGGACGGATTGCTGATGGAAGCAGTAGAATGAATTTTGCAGAGTACAGAAACATCTGCTCAGGTCCAACAAAATCCTTCATAATTAATTGGATGGTGCTTTATTTTATCTTTTAGCAGAACAATGACCTCTAACACACTGCTAAAGCAACCAAGAAGCATTGTTCCAAATGAACATGCATTTGACTTGCTGAAGACAAGACTGAAGGAAAAAAAAAAGTTTTGATAAATACTAATAGTTCCTTAAGTTGTGAAAAAACGAAAATGTGTGGGATCAACATGAGGCATTTCCATTCCAAGATGGATGAGTCACATGTTTGATGCTGTAAGCAAATGATTTTTTTTTCTAACTAAGCTAACACCTGCTGCAAACCTACAGTACATTCCAATTCCAGACTCATTTCATGTTCCCATAAAGGCTCTCTTTGTTATGTGCAGGTACATCTTCCTTCCTCTCACTATAGAGTAAGAGAAGAATGAAAGGAATGTAATTACAGCAAAGGCTCTGACAATTAGGAGATGCATCGCCTTAAAGTGCATAACTTCAGGGAGGGAGGCTGACAAGGAAGTGCTGGGCAGTACCTCAATTATACTTGTGACCAGGTCCAGGTACTACAGCCATTAGCCTCACACACAAGTCTTACTGGCATCTATGCACACACTGGTCCTCCTTACCAGCGAAGGCTTAGATTGCACACTTTTAAACACAAGGACCCAACTCGTGCCTTTCACACCACGGAAAGGGATAATTTACAGATGAAGCACCGAAGGCACACAAGAACAAGCAGGTGCCCCATTTCTCAGTCTGAAGTGGCCTTGTCTTAGAGTACAAGATTCTGATACAGCTATCTCCATAGTTTTATAGGGGTTTGCGTTTGTTCTGTGGCTGTTTTATGTTTATTTTTTTCATGTTTATTTATGTCTTTATCACCCTATGGAGTTTCTTTTTGCCACCCTGCAAGCTATCTTGTGGAATGCACCATGACAATCATGTTTGATTAGACACAAACCGATGTTTCCAAAAACCACAGAGAGCTTGACACACAAATATTACTCCCTAGGAAGGATCTGAAGATGTAATGTGAGGAGGTGTAATGGTAAACGACACATTGCCGAGGTGTGATGAAACACCAACAGACTCATGAGTCTAATTGGTCTGTAGCTGGTCATTCCATGTGTCTCGGATACAGTTTCTACCCTTTAGAAGCAGGCTCATCTTAAAAAGAAAAAAACTGCATCATAACATAAGGTCTATTTTTGGCTGGACCGCAACAGCGGGGCCAGCCCTACAAACGCGAATGTCTGTGACTGAGTGACTGAGTGATGAAGTTACACCATTGGTCGGCCGAGTTATAAAGTTACAACATTAGGTCGAGCCATATACTAGGTTTTGACGTGGGGTCATATAATGGAATTGTACTAATAGGAAACAAATTGCATAGTCTTCATAGTTCCTTTCTATTTTCAGTTCAGCTTTCTTACTCTGGCTAAACTTCAAAATTCTATATGCATATTTAACAAGCATGAATTCAACACACACACACACACACACACACGCACATACATACACAAATATGAGTAAAGAGAGCTGTATGAAATGAACAACACAACCAAACAGGTAATGAGCTATATTCTATGCTGAATAAAAGATGCATTATATCATTACATTTTAATATAACTGCTGAGGAAGATCAAACTTGGCCAAAAATAAAAAATAAATTAAACTAAGACAATGATCCCAATCATGCTGTAAAATCAATCAAGAGATGGGCAACCTTGCAAAACGAGGGAGCAAAAAATATTTAAAACAGGGATGGTAATAATTTTGACACCTATCTTTTTAGAAAATAAAATAATTACTGGTTCCGCAAAAGACATAACTTCTGTATTAACCTATGCTTATTTGAAACAGTATTTAATGAAAATCTTTATCTAGGGTGCATGCAATTTTGTGGGACTCATGAAGCATTGTGTCTAGTTTTGAGCATTTTTCTAGAAATCCAGCAGTCAGCAGTAACTCTCATTAGAAATTGAATGCATCAACCCGTCAAACATATTTATCCATTTGAGTTCAATTTTCCAGTTCTCCTTTTATGTGTGCATAAACAGTCATCATTAAATCACAGTAAATTCATTTAATCACATCGGATCAAAAAACAGGTCAGGAAAATGCATGTCTTTAACATAATTATCGTTATGGAAATTGCTCTACCCATGTCTCAGTATTGTAGTTCAGTGGTAAACATGACCTACTGGCACATGCAGTCGATACTGTATAATGAAATGTACATGCAGTAGGTACACACACACACACATACATTCTATGTATACATTATACGGAATAATATGTAACAAAGTTCACATTAGCTCCTTGTTTCAATACAGGAGCAGCAGGGTGCAGAATGAAAGCCCAAATGGATGAGATCTCCCACACACATCATCAAGAGCCATACAATACATTGCACAATGGTAATAAGTACAGAGGTAATAAGCAAGCCAGTCAGAGATATCCATTTATTCTCCCCTTGACTATTAACACATATATGCACATTTAGAAGCAACCACAGTGTGTACATCACTTTTCTAATCCCACTGCTTACACTACCCCATACAACGATCACAATAACAATCATTATAAAAGCCTGCATGAAGCCACCTCAGGCTGTAACTCTGGGGGAAGCGCGAGTTGGGGGGGAGGGAAAGTTATTAAGCCAGGCTGTTTTTTAATTTAAATGAATGTTTGAGTTGCGGGAGGAAGGCGGTGAGCCGAATCGTTCTGTGTGAGGGAGAGAAACACCCCCGGGGACTCCTCTGCGAAAAGGCCACCCGACGACACATTAGCAGCCTGTCGATTGTGTGCGTCGCCCCGAATCTAAAGGACATGAAAAATGCAGGAACCCTGAGCTGTGATGACTCCGAAGCTCCCTGTCGAAGCGTGTGCACCGGTGCGTGCACACAATGGGCACCAGCCGCGCTGCTCATACTGCACGCGTGCGCGTGGGGGGCACATTACAGACATATTTCAAAATTAGATTAGACTTGCAAACTGCATTAAAAAAAATGGGGTTCATTTTCTTTTCTTTCATAACCTATTAATTTGATTATGTAAATCTTTCTTAGGGTAAGTACATTAAAAAAAATAAATCAGGCCGACGCTCTTAACTGCTGTTTCTTGAGTTCTCAGGTGTCACCTCTTAGTACACAGTCTCAGCTTAGAGATCTATTGCCTGCATCATCAGAGTCTACTTGAGGATTGTATAGGCTGCATGATTATTCTTTGAGGTGGCCAGGTGTATTATAACACAGGTCGGGCCATGCAAGAATATAGAGTATGATAAAATGTGATATGAGTAAAATAAAGGCTAACTTTCAGTGTTAAGTCAAAAGCTCATTAAAAGGCTATTGGCCTTCAGGCACAAGGCACTTTAACCATGGAAAAAAGTGGGAAAATTAAAGTGGCTAATATATTCTAATATGCTATTCCTTATAGATTATATGATGGAAATCCTTTCATGTTGTGCTGTTAATTCCAAAACAGTTTACATCTTCTTAATTATATGTAGTCTAGCTCTCTAGATGAATCATACACAGTATTTTATTTTTTCATTTTGGACTTAAAAATGTGGTTTTTTTCTCCTGAAATTAAAGTAGCTTAAACATGTGTTGCCTTTAGAATAATTGGTTTTATAGAATCAAGAAGAAAATATAAATATGATTTATTGTACAGATGCTTATGTTATTTCAGACTTTGTAAATAAACTTTCCTTTTTGTACTTTCCTTTTGTACTTACATCAATCAGAGACTATGTGATGGTTTGTTGTAGCACTGTGCCTAATGGAGAAATAAAATAAAGTGGATACAAGCTGTGTAATGCAACATGCTGAAATATAAAAATATCAAATTAGACAAATATTTCCAGTCCGAAATATATCCTTGTCTCCCATCCTTCACATAGCCTCTGTTTTTCCTATCCAAATACATAAAAAACTAGTTGTAGAGACAGTACCTCAAAAAGCATTTAATAAAATATTCTGCTATTCTGAGTAATTTCTTTATATTCTTATTATAAAATATTATTTTAAAAAATAATAATAATAATATTAATAATAATAAATATATTTGCTATTTGTCTTTGGCCTATTTTTTGAGCAATGTGTGGACAACATTCCTTTGACTGTCTTCTTCACTGTCTACTAATTGTCATTGACAAAATAATTCCTTCTTATTGCATAATACATTCTCACAGCAGAATTGTTATCATATATGTTATTGAGTTATTGTGATACATGATAGAAAACTCCACCACTACAGAACACTTGCATTGAACTTTTAAATCAAACAAAATGAGCTATGCAGTAAAATAGCTTGCTGGCAGTTTTTAATGCATGAGAATACTGATGTGCAAGAACCAATTATACAAAGGACTCATTTAGTAAATATCAATCAGCACAACTAGATAGCGACAATATGAAAAGCATGTAATTATGAAGTAATTCAGTGATATATGTTACCTAGCTACAAAATTGATATTTACAAACTAATTTCAAGAGGAGTCACTCTTTAGCAATGAAATTAAGTTCAACTCAACCCACACCTCCTGTGGCAGCACTATTCCCAATTATACTGTGCTCCACACTACAGTCCTGACATGGTCAGTATTTGATACTGCATTTGGAGATTTAACGATCAAATCCAACCACATTTCCATTGGTTTCTTCCCACCTTAAAGGTAGGCCGCTAATCATATTGAGGTGAATTATTTTTGAGTAACAAATACAGAACAAATCAATCACAGAAGCTACAGAATATAAGATATTCCCCTCCGCAGCACTCTCTCACCATTCTGCCCTTTGCTGACGTCTCACCTTTCAAGGGCTTAAATTACTGAGTAGGCCTAAATGGGAATAGTTAAGTGGCCTAGTTATAGCAAGTTTAATGTGTTCCTCTATTACAATGCTGTCGAAATATATATACTTTTTCAAAGTCCGTGTTAAGGTTTTCAGTACTTAACATCCTGGCCAAATGATTTTACTTTTTGAATCTCAGATCAAAACAAAAATTACTGTGTAGAATGACTGTTGCTATCTTGGATAAAAATGCAACTAAAATGTTATTTATCACATGTGACACAGGAAAAAAGTCAACAACAAACTTCAAGGTGATACCTTTTCATTACAACACCTTTATTGTAGTGCACCATTTTTTCTGTCACTTTTTCGTAATACCGCTTGAAAGATGACTCATATGCGCATTTATTCTGCATATCAGTCAGTGTTCACATTGAAAAAAGTTTCGATTTAAAATCTGAATGTGCATAAATCAACATAGTAAGTAAAGTGGATGTCAATTCTTCTTCATTGAAAATGCACAAAAAGCCAGAATCTAAGCCAAGTCACAATAGGTGTGCATCTCCTCTCAAAAGCACTTAAGTCAATGTTTGCACTTGCCCATGACATGATGGGTGAGCAGTCAAGTGTGTTATTAGACTCAATAAAGTCAATGCATTCTTTTTTTGAAGAGAGCATTCAAATTTTGCTTAGAACGTAGCGAAGTGTTACACTTCCATTTTAAGGGTCATTCTGTATAAGACTTTAAACACTGCATGATACTAGGAGCAACATGATTGATCAGAAATGCTAAATTTGATTCTTAATATAAGCAAGGCTATTTCATGGATAAAGACAACTGAGGCTCTTGAATGAATTGGGTTTAATCTCTCTTTTTTTCTGGGATTTAGTAATTGTCATAGACAGTGTACTCATCACTTCCCTGTAACCTTTGGCTGCTTTAATGGGAGTTGTGGGGTTAGTTTCTCATGAATAAGTTAATATGTTGAATAGTGGATTTAAAGTTATGGATAACCCACCTTTAAAAAAAAAAAAAGTATTATTTTTTTTGCTGAGGGGAAGTCTTTCAGAATTTTAAAAATAAAAAAAATTAAAACCTTTTTTTAATATACATTTTAAATTAGCATAAATAAAATCTAAAAACAAAATAACAATAAATGTGCTTTATTGTATAAAGTAATTGAGTTGATATGTGTTTGTTGATAATAATGATTTTAATAATGGAACTACAACAGGAGATGTTATGTTCCATGCATAATGGTATAAGAATATTATTACAGGTGACACATTTGAATTTGCTTGAAAACTAGATACACATATTTTATTCTAATATCTCAGTTGGAGATTGGTTGATTGAAGTTAATTTGCAGATTGTCCCAGATGGGTGGCAACCCAACCAACCTCATCGTCTTAAAATGGACATACTGTAGGTGGTATATGGCAAGCTAGACAAGTATAAAATATTGGCAATCATTATAACTGTGCTGGCAGTGACCACAAACTTAGTTGCTATGGCAGCGCCAGCCATTTATTTTATGCTCTATTGCATCTGTTGCTAGAGACATATTTTTTAGCCTCGACTGATGGGGGCTGGTACACTTACAATATGAGAACAATGCAAAGATGACATGACAACAGTCCATCTAAAGTGGATGTCCTGATGGAAGTTACTTACCCAAAACTACAATAATCAGAGCAGAGGGCCTTATTCAGACAGATATAATATATTTCTCAAAACTGAAATGTCATTGTGAAAATAAACATAAATATCATACTTTTTAATAAAGCAAGGAATGCAGAAATAAATTCATGGGATTTCTGCTGTACACGCAATGGTGGAGGGGTTTACTTAAGCAAAGACATTTTGGGGCTTTAGCTGTCAGTCCTGATGGGGAGAGGATATATAATGATGATTATACCTATGAACTGCTCTGCCACCAGCTATTACTAGACTCCAGGATGCTTTAATATGTTTCTTCACAGAACAGGAACCTAGTAGCAGGCTGCACCAGTGCCTTGCTCTGTCCCACCGTATAGTGACATGTAACAATTCCACATCATCACCCATACATACGCCACTGCAGTGAGAGTGAGAGAGAGAGAGAGAGAGAGAGAGAGAGAGAGAGAGAGAGAAATTGAAATAATGAGATAACAAGGGAATGAATCTGCAGTTTATTATAGTCTGAAGTGGAGAAATTTCTTTAGGACAACTGTGCATCTGTCTTTGCCTGTACTTAAAACAAGTAACAAACAGCCAGTGTCCACTCTTTTATTTTTATGAAGTACATATAATAACAAAGTATTGCTTTTTCTGTATAAGAACATTTGTGGAATGATAATTGTTTCCAAATATAGCCTGCCCAAGTCTTTTTTTTAGCCACCACACTACTGAATACAGGGTGGCACTGACAGGGCAAAAAAGTGAAGCCACTTTTTGAATCAAATCATGAAGGTACTCTTTGAATTTTTTCCCCTACAAACCATGGTTTGAAGTTCACACATGCCTCAGAGAGAGTAATAACCAGTTCCTCAAAGTTTACAAGTGCAGGGGGAACTCTCTGAGAGAAGAGGATATGATATCAGAAACATGGTGTAATGGAAAAGGAACCAAATAAAACATTTCTGTCTCTAGAACATTAAAAAATCTGAAAAACAATTGACGGACTTTCGTCTTCCATTGATGGGCTTAATTTAAGGTCTCAAAAACACAAATGTACACTTTTGAAAAAGGTTTGGTACAGATGATTTTGTTCCTTTTCATCTTTCAAAGCTGGTACAGTGAAAATTGCTTTCCCTCTGTGTTTTACTCTTTCCTGTTAAAATCATTTTCAGATCAAATATTAATAGAGCAGTTTGGTGTGAAACACCTTGATGAGAATGATTAAAGTTCCATTTAAATTTATGCCTGTGATTGTTGTATTTGAATATTAACCCCTGACTGCTGCTGTGTTTCTGTGCCTCCTCCTTAAAACCCCATGGACATTGAAGTGTGGAAGCCAAGCTTGTGACAAATTGTGATGGTACTCTTTTTTGTTCCATCCTTCATATCTAAAGTGTGTGCGTTCATTTCTCTGCGGTTTACTTTAAAGTTGTCATCACAAAGCCGTTGCAGCACATTCCATGACAGAGGCAAAGCAGTTTATTTCACCAACAACTGACTGCTGATTTTTCAATTATAACCACAGCAAGATTTTGACCACCATTGCCACAAAAACCAGGTTCACATAATGGACAGTAATCCTGTAACTCATTCATCTGACAAAGCAGCTTTCACAACCCATCAGTAAAGCATGGTGACTCATGAAAGTGGCCGTGTTGTGTGAGCACTGAGCTTACCTACAAATTGCAAATTGTGACCAGGTTGACTAAGGGTGGCACAAAATTGCTCAGGGACCGTGGGGAGCAGCAGCATGTTTGACAATTTAATGTCAAAATTACACTAGGGATAGCAAAGTGGATGAAGTTCTGAGACACAAATCAAGCAAAACATTATGATCATCATCCACTGCTATGGAATGTGCTTTAGGATCCACGTTTAGACGGTCGTTTTTTAGCGGTTTGGTATGCAGAGAACAGCTTTTATGGGGTGATAATTGTTTCTTGATATAGCTAGCCTGCCCAAATAATTCAAGCGAGTAGGATTTACAGAACCAATAGTAAATGCATGAAGACCCACTGTGACATAATATATTCACAAACTTCATGCATTTGGTTAATCCTATATCATAATACATCAGTTCTCAAATTGATATTTATTACAATAGTCTGTGGTAACCTTAGGCACTATAAAGGCACATGGACAGGAAATGGCAACCTTTATGTCTTGTATGTTACTCTTCAAAAATCCAAATCAATTGCAAAACACCTCACATTTTTGAATGATACTGTGGTGATAATTGCTCAGAAACAATTATTTTGTTGATTTTCCGCTGACAATGAAAAGTTCACACTGCGCTGCAAGGATGCCGCCCGTGGTCTTGAAAACGGACTGTGCCGGGGCTGACTGTGGCCATTAGCTCCATAAGGTGATGCACAATCGGTGATTGCATCGCCCGGGGTATGGGAGGGTTCAATCGGTCAGGGTTCCGGATTTCATTTCCCTTCAGTGACCCCCGCTGGTTGATCGGGCGCCTGTGGACCGCATTTTAACGCCACTTATGAAAGGTCATCCTCTGACTTGACTCTGTGTAATATCCGCTGTAGCCCGCAGTGTGAATAGAAGCAACTGGTGACACCACATGTTTCAGAGGAAAGCTGTGTGTGTCTACACTCTCGTCAGTGGGGCGCACACATGAAGCCAGCTGTGGCTGCAGATATCGCAGATGTTGTCCACATACCTTCGGAAATGTAGTGTATATATTTAGTGAACTGCAAAATGTTTGGATGCACAAAGCTAGACCATGTGAAAATGCAAAAAAATAAAATAAAAATAATAATTATATAAACAAAAGCAACAATGAATTGGCATGCTTGTGAATATGCATGCTTATATTACAGAATGACAATAAAAGTATATATTTGATTGTTTTTTGTTTTTTTAATAATAATTTATGTACAGTAATAATGGACATTATATAATGCAAAATACATACTGAACTTGTAACCTGTCTTTTCTGGATGCACATTATCTGGGGCAAAGCACCCAACTGTTATTGTATGTATTAGGTAACCATGAACCTATTATTCAAACCCTACTGTTATTGTTCAGTTTTTTTTCTGCATATCTATAGTGTACGCTGAAAATCTATGTAAGACATATAGGTGGCAACAAGGTCAAATACTCCAGCCAAAATGGTAGGTTAAATGTTCAAAATAAGTTCCAGGACAGCATTTATGTAAATACAACACCCACCTCACCAAATGTCAATGTCAAAGTCAATGTCAAAAAAGCAGCACTTTCGGCCTTCAGCTCTTTCAAGGACCACATGCAAATTCCTCAGCCCAGATAAACGGGACTCTCTTAAATCCCATTCTCATTGTTTCAGCTATAAAATCATTAACTGAACAGTGAACCGCTTAAACTATTCAAGGAAATTGTCTGGTCCTGTTCCATTTAGTGACTGATCATTCCAGCCGACTGAAATTAATGTACACATGAAAATTCAAGAAATGTCTTTAGCAACAGCTGCTCAATGATTCAAGGAACATTAGTAGCACTGATTACAAATGAATGTATTTTCAAACAGCGGTTCTAGACAGCTATAAAAGCCATTTTCACCTATCTCATTTAAATTTTTATTGAGTTGACACAAATGTGAAACTTCCAATACAATTGACTCCATTATGCGAAAAATATGTTAAATGTTTTCTTAAGGGGTTTAGCACAAAACGCATTTTTTTCTGCTTTCAATGCATCTGTGTTATTGTATGGGAGCATCTATTATGGAGGACCATTCAGTTTCATTGGTAGGCAGTAGTTATGTCATGTCTTGAAAGGCCAATTGGATACACAGTATAAAGGCCAGATAAATAAAACACCGAACAAAGGCCCCATGTCCAATAAAAGGAGGTTGCATAACTGAGGTTGAGGTTAGGATCGGGTTTGGTGGAAGAAATACAAAACAATCCAAAGGCTTGGATTGGATCACTGCCGCCAACAGGACAGCCCCCATCTACTTGCAGGACATGACTCAATTCTATGTGCCTGCTCGACCACTCCGCTCTGCGGCAGCAGGGCGCCTTGTAACCCCTCCCACCCGCCCAAAGGGATCACAGAGCTTCTCCACCCTAGCTCCCCAGTGGTGGAATTAACTCCCCGTCCCTCTCCGAACCTCCCCCTCACTATCCATCTTCCTCCGTGGCCTGAAGACTCATCTCTTCAGACTATACCTAGACTAACCACCACCACGCTGTATAAAAAAAAAAAAAAATAAATAAATAAAAAACCCTTTTCCTGTCACTTGTTACATGTTACCCCATCCCTGTACTTCTTGGTAATTTGTATTTGTCCTAATACTGTAGCTTATTCTTCTGCCTGGTTGGCTTTGCAGATGTTAGACCAGAATAGTGTTCATTGTTCTCGGCTAGAAATAGCTGTACAAAATAAGTAATTGTACCTTACTGAACCCATGTTCAGCAGTTGTCTACGATCATGAAATGCACTTTTTTGTACGTCGCTTTGGATAAAAGCGTCTGCCAAATGAATGTAATGTAATGTAAAAAATGAAAGTCAAAATGCATGAAAAAAAACTCTGCATTCTATACATGCAGATATTCCAAGGTCTTTTTTAAAGATTACAATGGACGATGACCCAGACTTGAACACCAACAAAATAATCACTCCTGTTTCTTTGAGCCAATCATCTTCGGTACCTTACATTTGTGTTGTTTATAGATCATAATATTTACACAGCCATTGGTCACATTAAGCTGTATTTAGCTTTTTTAAGTTAATGCATTCAATTTCTTTTCAGTCTGTATCATCTTTGTATTGTAGCCAATTAAAACTTTATTTAAAAAAGAAGGCTAGTAGTACTGCGTAAAGGTTGTCCTCTGTTTAAAGTGCATTTCTAATTATATTGTGATATGTTACCTTCTCTGCAGCAAGCCATCAATGGTAAGCTAAAATTTTATAGCTATGTTTTTCATCCCCACTGTGGCAATGTCACTATAATATGTGTTTGCATGTGCTGAACCTTGCACATGTTCCTGTTATATGGTGAATAAACTATACAAGTGGTAAGAACACGAAAGCAATTTATCACAATGTGATTAGTCACAGTGTATTAAACAGGGTTACAGTCTCTCTGTGTGGGAATCCATTCAAGGGTCCAGGTTGAAAAAATGTTGGCACGTTTCACCAGGCGATTGTGATATCGACTGCAATTTGGCACATTACGACAGCTAAATTCTTTCACCCTAGACAGCCTCATTTGTTCTGTTGACTAATGCTACCCTGTGGGACCACTAGTGTGGTAAAGTGAAAGATGCAGATCCAAACAGTATGTCAAGTAAGTGAATGTTTTTAATCAACTCAAGTGTATCCAGAATAATCCACATGGTTCCGTGCTCAATCTAGGACCCCAGTGGACTCTTTCACTATTGTTTTTTATTTTATTTTTACGAACAGGTAGGGCTACTGCAGTGCCAGTATTAAGTAGTATAACCAAATTACTGTGTCAATGTTTTTTGACATGTACACATCTAAAAAAAAATAATACAATAATAATATGTACTGTAAAAATCTTGGTAAAATCATACAACTAAAGGCACTATTATATGAAATAACACATAAAACACTAAGTATACCAAGCACAAGTTAAAAGCAAAAGAAAGTCTAATAATTATTTTATGAAACAAACACATCATCACAAATATTGGATATTGTTTCACAAATGATTTATTGAACGGTATAACGACAGTGTACTTTAGCTCCAGGTTGTGATACTTTTTTAGATAACCTACACAGTGTGAGCGGCAATGCATGCAGATGCTAGCACTCACATAAATGAATGTGCTTTCAGATATCTCAAGGTGGTCAGATGGGCAATGGCCAATGCTGCAGTTCGGAGAGGGTGTTCAGACAGGCAGCAGGCTGTGAAATTGCTCATGAGTGCCAGCTGTAGTGAATGCGGCAAGGTGCTGATGTAATGGAGGGCCCCGGGTAATGCGGGTGAAAAAAAAGGAGGGGGGGGGGGGTGGCGCTCTGTTGGTTGTGAGGAATCAGTATACATAACAACATTAGAGCTGTCACACGCAGCAGCTAAATGGGATTAGTGTCACCCTTGATAAGGCGAAGGGCAGAAAAGGGAAGGGGGGAAAATGGAGAAAAAAACTGCTTCTCTTTCTCTTTTTCCCCTTACAATAATTTCATTCAGAATCAGCCAATGGAATGCATAAATGGTCTGTAACAGAGCTCTGAAAAGTTAATGGAAAATGTACGCGCTAGTCACCACATTTCCTCTCTTTTGTGGCAGTCTGTTTTTCTTCATTGTTCTTATGATTACCATTGTTGTGATTTTATGGTACTTATCCATGCGCCCTGGAGCTTGAGAGCAATGCTTCTGAGAATGCAATGGAAAGAGATGTTGGGAGGAGGTGAAAGGAAACCGCTGTTCAACTAGAGTTATTACAGCTTCACTGGCACAGGTAACTAGAAAAAAAACGAAAAAAGGTCTGTGTGGCATATTTTCTGAATGTTTCAGTAGATCCAATTAAGCTAATGCAAAGAGTAAGGGAAGAGAGGAGAGAAGCCTATGAATACAGAGGGACCTCCAACAATGCAACGTAGGGCACAATTACTTTCTAACTGAAAGAGAGGGAAACTGGACGGGCCCAGGAGAATGGGCCACGATGCAGTTGACATTCAGACAGTGTGCTGCTGAATGCAAGGTAAAACCAATAAGGAAGAGTATCATGGGATTCAGAAGCAGAAATGTGGCAAATTGACGTATGGGGTGACTGAAGGGGATAGAGAGATGGGGAAAGGACATACAGAATATTCTGTTGGTATTCTGTTGGTGCACACAATATAATGAGAGCATTCTGGCTGAATGATTTCATATGAGGACCTCTGTGTTACCATTTTTGTGTTAACACAGACGTTGAACTGGTATGTTCTGTGCCTCAGGAGGGACAGTACGACGAAACTTAGCATATGCTTGATTTGGCATTAGAACACAAGGTAAATGTATCAAGTGCATCATATTGCTGATTACACTGTATGCTGCAAACTCACAAAGGTAAACAAAAAAGAGCGCAAAGGTATTGCAAAGCTGTATTTCTTATTTCAGCAGATTAAATAATAAGAAATATATGTCATTTACCCCCCCCCCCCCCCTCCCCCCCCGAAAAAAAATAGTGAAGAAACACCGAGAGGACAGAGAATGCTGGGAACACAATGGATGGAATTTACAGGGACCTCAAACACTTCCTGTCCAAACACAGGAGTGAAAAAGCAGATGTTCAGTAAAACAAACAAAAAATGTTTAGTGATCTCCTGCCTGTACATCCCAGAAATGCAAAAAATAAATTATTGAAATGTCAAAGTTTCATGGTGTCTTTCTCCTTCTGAAAGGTCTTCAATGTGAATCTAATTGGTTAGGAACGGTTAGTGAATAACATGTAACTTTACCAGATTTTTGCATCAGTTCTGATGGGAAATCCTTTTATGGCTCTACCCTAGCACACAATCTGAGATACTAAGATGCCGTTTTAACTTCATTTGTTAATTAAGACATCAATGAAATGT
Source organism: Anguilla rostrata (assembly GCF_018555375.3). Classification (NCBI taxonomy): domain Eukaryota; kingdom Metazoa; phylum Chordata; class Actinopteri; order Anguilliformes; family Anguillidae; genus Anguilla; species Anguilla rostrata. The sequence continues at coordinate 67,355,436 of NC_057933.1, read as the reverse complement.
GACGTTTCATTGGAGCCAACTTGGTTTTTCAAATATGGATTTAAGTAGGTAAGTTCAAACATTCGAACATTTAGTACATGAAAGTGGTTGAAACAATGGTAACACCTACTTCTCAAATGCGATATTTCAGAATTCTAAATACATCCAACTGATGATAAAGATAACCAGCTGCCAGAGAAAATGTCAAAGGAAACACAATTTCACTGGTCACTGGTAATCACTTATTTGTCAGTGGAAATACAAGCAATATCAAACTTCTGACACCATAATAGACATAATGACCACAGATACATTTTAAGTAAATATACCTAGTATCATAAATCTGCATTGTAAAGGACACTGAGAGTTGTGCTTAATGTGTCCAAATATTTTGAAATTCATATCAAATAAACTATATACAATTTAAGTTGTTATAATTACATGGTCTGTAAGCTACAGCATGTTACCTTTTAAATGCAAACTGCTGAAAATATATACATTACATACAATATGTGTATGTGGGACCTAACAGGAATTTGTAATGAAATCTGATATATGTCCATCATTTTAAAATTTTAGCCTTGGAGTCTGTTATTGTGGTTTCTTAACATGTCAACATTCCTCTATTATTGCATATTTGTCAACCGGAATGGTTTCAGATCTTTAGACAAAATGCAATATTAGACAACAGGAACCTGAGTAAACACAAAACACATTTTTTTAAATGATCATTTATTTAATGAAAAACGTTTTCACACACCCGTGTCACCCATGTGGAAAAAGTAGTCACCCCTTAGTTACTCAATCAACTAATTAATCAAATTTAACTGATAATTAGATGCAGCTGACTGAACACAGCCAGCCATCATTGCAGCCAGCCCTGTTGAATCTTAATCTCACTCATATCAGCTCAGCTCCTTCACCACCACTGTCCGATACAATGCTCGCATTGCAGCAGTGGCTGCACCTAGACAACCGTCTATCTCCAAACCCCTTTTCCCATACACCCCTGAATAAGACCCCAAAATACAAAAACTCCTCCACCTGGGGCAGTGGTTTCCCCCTCAATTGAAGCAGACAAGCTATTTTTTTCCGGGGAGGACCATAGCCACAGTCTTGGGGGTGCTGATCCTTATCCCAACCACGTCACATTCAATTGTAAACCATTCTAGTGCACATTGAAGGTCATAGTATGATGAGACTAAGAGGACAACAACATCTGCAAACAGCAGAGAGGCCACTCCTCTGTCCCCAAACTGGACACACTCCATACCTCAACTGCACCTTGAGATCCTGTTCATAAATAGTAAGAACAGGAGGGGAGACAAGGTACACACACACAAAGTCCGACACCCACTTTGATCGAGCTTGACTTAATGCCAAGAATGCGAATACAGCTCCCGCTCTGAGTATACAGGGAACGAATGGCATGCAATAGAGATCCTGGTACCTCATACTCCCCCGGTACCTTCCACAAGATACCCGGAGGCACATGGTTGTATGCCTTCTCCATGCCCCGCTTTCCCTTCCGGAGGTGCCGGAAGGTTTTCCATAACTTCTTTGGTGCCGACTGAAAGTCTTTCTCCAAGGTCTCTTCAAACTCCTCCCATGCCCCGGATTTTGCTTCTGCATCTGCAGCAGCTGAGGCCTTTTTTGCTTGCCAGTACCTGTCTGCTGAATCAGAGGTTCCCCACTCCAACCAGGCCTTGAATGCCCCTTTCTTCAGCTTGACAACCTCCCTCACCACTGGATATCACCAGCGGGTCCTTGGGTCAATGCCAGGACATGGACCGACCAGCTTTTTACCACAACCCCTAGCAGCCGCTGCCACAATAGAGGTATTGAACAGAGTCCATTCAGACTCCATTTCCCCAACCTCTTCCGGGATATGGGAGAAGCTCTCTCGGAGGTGGGAATTGAAATCCTTCCAGACGGACTCTTCTGCCAGGCATTCCCAGCAGACCCTCGCTACACGCTTTGGCCTACCTGGTCTGCCTGGCAGCTTCCCCCAACATCCAACATCTGATCCAAATCACCACCAGATGGACAGCTTGTCATTATTGAAGAAACTATGAATTATGCTCCAAGAGAAAGATGAAGATAGAGGAATTAAAATGGTGCTCTACACAATATGCCATGTGTAGGACATCTGACAGATCCACCACCTATAAATTGCAGCTCCAAATGACTATGTATATGATACAGAATATATATATATATATATATATATATAGACTCAACTGTAATATGGACCACTAAGAAACACATTACTTCCACTGAGAAATTGGTAATTTGCGTACACGTCTATATAAAGAGCTAGCTAGCTAAGTTAGCATTAGGTAGCACTACAGCTAGCACCTTATGGTTATTAAACTATAATTTGCGGTATTACTCTGTCAAAACAATGCACTCTCTCACACACACACATAGGAGTACAATATCCAATATCCAAACCAGTATCTGATATGGTAGAAATAGAAAGCCCATGAAAAGGTTGCATAAAAGACAAAAGTGAGCATGGTATTGTCAGATAAATTTGTGCAGAAGACCAGTACATTCAACATAAAACAGAAAACACAAAACAACAACAGAAAAAATGACCTGAAAGTTTTTTAAAAGAAAGTATTGTGTTGCCATAATGGTCGACTGAGCAATGAGTTCTTATTTACCACAATAACCTCAGGAAGGAAAGCAGGTAGGGAATGTAGGGGATTTTGTAGCCAGTCAGCTGTAAGGTTAACAGATTGAGAGTGAGTTTGGGAATTTGGTCTGAATAGCAGGGTTTAACACCCATTCTCTGTTGATAGGTGACCAGTGAGGCAGAACCTTGGTTTAACATCTCATTTGAGAGACAGGAAGTCCTGCTATTCTTGGACATGCAGTGGTAATGACCTGCTCTGAAAGTTGAGTGATGAGTAAAAATTTTGTCACATAATTCTAACGATTTAAAGCCAATACAACAATTAAAATGATTTATCAAGCATAAATGCTCTCATTACTAAGGGATCAGTTCTAAACTTGTATCCGATAGCTTTGAATCTGGGTGTGAAATGGGCAGACATCAGTGTGTTTTGTGGAAATGAAGGATTGTTATGGGGCAATACTGTACCTACTGTAACTTATTGTAAGCCAACATACCACTAATAAAGACTATTCAGACTGAAACACAGTAATTTTTTTTCCTTTGAGACAGAATAGTTTAAGCAAGCAAAAGGCTCCAACCCAACAAAGAATGCTACATGCAATCTATTTCCATCTGCTTATTAATAGATGGGTAGGTAAAAATAATTAAACATGTAAATGTACGCTGAAAGGTCTTCAGCTTGCATTTGCTTTATTCTCTAGCTGTTTACACTCTCCAAAGGGACCTGGGCCTGTTCCAGCCTCCTACTGGTTCTGTATGAGGAAAACAGAAAATAAAATGACCTTTATGGAAATTACCATATTCATGTCCCGTCAACTGAAACACAGCCTGGGTGTTTGGGTAGACTTAATTTGCAGCCATCAGTGAGAGATTAGGATATTGGCAGGATGGGGGCAGAACTGTTGTTCTTCTTACATACTTGGCAGGTCTAGAGGACCTGCAAGCTATATGCAATCTGGCAAGTGAGGCAGGAGTAGTATTGTTTCAAGCCAAGTCAGTTTCTGTTTTAGGATGCTTTAGTGAAGCCAAACTAACCTTGGGATATCGAAAGACTTCTTTGAATTTTTTAATTATTTCCATTAAAATAATGTAGATAAATGCAAGGATGCACATAGCTATTCTGATGCAAAGACATGACCGAGGGCCTAAATTTAGTGACACCACAGAAACAAAAATTCAAACATAATGTGATAGAGGTAAATCTGGCTGACATTTGGCCAGTTTAATTTAGTTTTTAAGCTGGAAAAAGCAACTCAAAAATATGACTCTTCCTTTCTATGGTAATAGAAAAAAATGAACCTGATAACCTTAGAAATAAGAGGTGACACAACCTGTCACCATGAAAAGGCTAAAAAAAAGAGTTAGAAAGACATTTGAAGACATTTTTGCTGTTTAATGCATTATGTGTAATGCACCTCTGTGCATGTATGATCTATAAATGCATCCTTATCATGGATTTATGAATTGTGTTGCCCCTGTTCTATGTAAATCTAATATAGTTTCATTGGTGGGCAAATACTTTTTGGCATTAAAGTAACATGAATTACTCTGGCACTATAGAAAATTGTATTGAAATGAGCTTTGTAACTCCCTTTAAGCTATTTTAAAATTACTTCACATCTTTTAAGTCACAGTACAATATGTTTTTTTTTCAGAGCACTATTACTGTATACATTACATTGCTTTTCTGAAAATGTATAGTTTATCTTCCAGCCTCTTTTCTTTAATTGCCTTCTAAAGTTCTCCATCCCATAGCATAACAATTGTACTCAAAAACTGTTAAAACTTTGTAATACATTATCTTACAAAAAAAATCACGTGTTTAAAAATCATGTGTCCTAAAACCACATGTGAACACCCAACAAGTGAAGAGTACACATAGGACCTATAAAAATAATCCCCATTTATAAGATAAGAGCGGGAAAAGGTAACCTATGCTATTGCAAATCACATGTTTTGTTTTCACCAGTGCAAATTGTAGTTCAAATTTGAAAATATTGTCATATGTGAAAATGTTGAATTTCACATGTTTTCATGTGGAAATTTTAAGTCATGTAAAAAAGCCATTCATATATGAAAATGTCCAGTTCACAAGTGACATTTTCTTTTCACACGTGAATATTTGAATTCACATGTGAAAATGTTGGCATGAAAAGTCAAATTTCACACAATATTTTGTAAGGGTTCATATGTACAATCCTCCAATTTAATTTCTCCTTTCTGAGATATGAATACTATAAATGTTTATTTATAGTTCTGGGAGAGTAAATTATGCTAAAATGTATTGTTTTTCAATATTTACTCATCAGATTTTATTTTGAAATATAAAACTGGGTGGTAGCAATAGAAGATGCAGCCATTGTGATACCCTGGATGATCCAACTGCATAAATAACTTTATATCCCTCAAACTTCACTTCTTCATATATTCATCTGTTGCCAGTTGCAAAAACATACTTAAAGAAATGAACACAGGGGCCTCATAAAATTATATTTTCAGACCTTCACTCCTCTGCAAGGAAAACAGTGAATAGTACAGAAAGCTGGAAATGTGTAAGCCATTTGTGGAGAACAAAACAGGTCACGACTGAACCACGTGGAGGACTGCTATATGCAATCAACCTGGACACGAGTGAATCATGATATCCATCTACACACTCCTGCTCCCAGCTTTCTTGGCAGGGTACAGCCTGAACCCCCTCATGTCTGCTGTTTAAAAAGTTCCCATTTGGACCGAAGCTGCTGACATCCCACCTCAGATCCCTCCCCCTCACAACTTTTCTGAGTGAATGTGGCTAACATCTCCATGGGCGATAGATTTTTCATCTTATCCCACCAGTTTTGTTTCCATCCCTGTAAAAAAAAAAAAAAAAAAATTCCTGAGAGTAAGCTTGCCCCAGGTATACATTCATTCACAAGTCAGCGGTTTACTCAATAGCAGTTTAAGCCACATCATTGTTGTAGATCTTCTATCTATTGCTCAAAATAACTTGTTAATATTAAATGATATCCCTCATTGAAATTTTCCCAAATAAAAATATATTTCCAGGTGCCATTATAACTCAGCATTAAATGAAACATGTAATTTTACTGACTTCATTTTAAGTGACTGCAAAAACTAGCAGTTCGGCTATCACTCTACACCCCGTTTCCAAATGTCAAGGGTTTACAGAAAGGCCATTTGATACCAAGCATATAAGCACAGATGCACTAGAGTGTTGCAACAGTGTCCCCTAGTGATTCTACTGCATTCCATCACAGTATAGTTCTTTGATTCTAATTCAAGTGAGAACTAAGGGTGTACGGCAGATGCCTTCTCTCGTGAATACATTTTTATGGAGCTATCTATAACTGTGTATAAATTTTTCTTGGAATAATAATTCAAATATGATCATGCATTTACATATTTACACTTTCATTTTGAGAAATTACATGACTTATGTTACGACTTGATTAAACTGAGGCGCCAAAAATCAGTTTCATTGCTGGACAGTATGCTTGACCTTATGTAGCTTGGCAGTAGGTCCATAATAATGAATGAGCAAAGGTTAGATAACCATGAGATCAAAGGAGTAAAGGTGAAATGTAGGACTGTTTAATTACAGCTTTTTTTTTTTTTTTTTACAGCTGTCAAAGTAGCTAATGATAATTTGTGATTTAGGCCAGATAATCAGTTTTGCATCACCATTTGAAAGGAGCAGGGATGGTGAAGGTAGAATTTAAAATAATAATATATCATCCCAAAAATAATATTTTCAGTATCCTTTCACAATCTACCTGTTAAATTATCCATAGCAAATAAAATAGTGACATTCCCTTCATATTCCCTTGTTATTTTAATTGTTTCTAATACTACATCATATATGTGTAGCTAATGCCAAAATATAATGAGGTCCAATTACACTGTAGTCTGGCATTAACTTTTGTCAGTCCACTGTGCAGATCTAGGTATAATTGATTCTTAGAAATGTAGGCTTGATTTGTGAATTCAATTAAACTGACAGTGGTAATTCATTTCATTTTATACTGTAACTGAAATACAATGTAACAAAACAGTGTATTAATCCATCCATCATCTAAACCCGCTTATTCCTGGTCAGGGTCGCAGGAGGTACAGTGTATTCATCCATCCATCCATTATCTATACCCGCTTATCCTGGGCAGGGTCCTAGGGGGTGCTGGAGCCTATCCCATTGTCTATTGGGCAAGAAGCAGAAATACACCCTGGACAGGCCACCAGTCTATTGCAGGGCTCGTACACCATTCACTCACAAAATTTTAAAGTCTCCAATTAGCCTAGCTGCATGTCTTTTGGACTGAGGGAGGAAACTGAATATCCAGAGGAAACCCAAGCCCAGGAAACAGAAAGGCCCAGGCCAGGACTCGAACTCAGGACCTTCTTGTGGGGAGGTGATAGTGCTACCCACAGCACCACCATGCTGCCCTACAGTGTATTTTTTAGGAATAAACTTTAGTTCATTTATTAATTCTATTCATAACAATCTATTTTTCTGAAACATCAAAACAATGCCCATCTAATACAATTAAAAGAAATACCACGTGTCGGTATAGACAACTCAAAATGTCTTTCTGAAAAGGGTCAATGATATTCTATAACAGTATTAATTACAAAAAACTGTTTTAAGTGAAATGTTTGTGTTTTCTGGAAACCTCAAATGAATTGGATCAGTCCTAACATCAGCTGGCTCCCCATCACGGGGTATCAGGACAGATCTTTGAAAACTGCCACAGCTCTGTATATTTCTGCTGTACTTCAAACAACATGTACTCATCACTCGGCAGATTGCTTAAGATTCAAACCTTCTTTCAAAGAGCGAGCCAAATTCATACTCTTAGAGTAGTATTGTGTACAGTGTATTGGCAATTTTGAATGGGAAATATACTTATGGATTTTGCGCTTGCATGCTTTATTTCCAACATGTCTATGTGTCCTACTTGGGACCACATATCTTTCAGCAGAACTATAACCACAAACTGTGCCTACATTGCATACAATGTTTAAACTCATGTGATTAATCGATAGATCCTGCATTAGAGTGTATATTATAGAGTGTAGCGTGTAAATTGCAATGATCTCTTAAGGATATTAATCTAATTTTCAATTTATAACTCCAGGTCACATGGCTACTACATCACTACATCATAATCATCATAGTACTAGGCCTATGGTTCAGTTGGTAGTGTATTGCGCGAACAGCGCAAAGGTACTAGTGGGTTCGAATTTGAGACTACAGATGCAGGAAAATATATGCATTCATAAACTGTATGTCGCTCTGGATAAACGTGTCTGCTAAACCGGAAATATTAAAAGCACGCATGTCTCAAAATGACCGATAGAATGAGGGATCTTTTGTCAGGACCCGTTGGGTTTAATGAGTTACGTTCGTGCAAAAAAAGTCTGCATTCTTAATGCTGATTTTTTTAGGGGTATCCACAACACAGTATGGCGTGACGTAGCTATAACAGAATCGGCAGTTGGCGAGTCCATAATTATTATAGTCTACCTGCGAAGTGGCACCAAGAATGGTTTTGAAAAAACGTTAAAAAAGCGCTGTTTTACATGGCAGAGCTGTCCAACGTAAACGTACACTGAGCGTATGGAAAAGTCAAATTACATTATCGTTCTTATTTTAATGTCGCTTTGGGACAATGGCTATTCTATTAAAGACTGTCTATTAAAGACTAACTAGACTTTTAAAAGCATTACCACAAAATAAACCTTCATTTATTTCCCGCCTTTACTTTGCTCTTCTATACATGTATTCTACTGCAATTCATGGCACATAAAATAGCTGTCAAAGAGCAGCATTACATTACTGAATTAATATCAAAGGTCAAAAAGTATCTCCCTGTAATTGCAAGGCCACCACCATGAATAATTGTAGATATAAATTCCGTCAGACAGGCAGAAATAAATTATATGAAGTATAATTTGCATCAGAATAATCAAACTACCCTTGAAAAGCACATTTGAAAAGATTTGGAAGATTTTTCTTTTGCCTTCATTTATTTCTTTGACCAGTATTCCTAGATGATTCTCATACATGCCAGAGCATTTTCAGTATTTCAAAAGAAGCCAAATTTATCCTCTTGTCAAATCTTGTTTTTTCATGGAAAACAGAGGGTGTTTTTCCGCAAGACTCAGCAGCTGCAAATGACTGGAATCAAGATTGGGTTGAATTGTTGAAATTGTGATGTAATTGTGGTTCCCATAGCAGTTTTACAATGGGCCTGGGCAAAAATGCACATTTCCGCTCATAGTTTCTGAGCAAATCACTTCTGATTTTACAGGATACTGCATATTTTAGCCAAAATACCTGGATTCCAAAAAGCATGTTCAATAATGCAGTAAGAAAACCACATGCTTGCTCACAAAGGGACACATAATTATCCAACCAATATTTGCTAACAAAGGATAAATTATATCTTATCAATGACCAGTTAGTTCAATTTTTTCTGTCACATTTGTTTTCTGATCTGTGTTTTTGATTTGCATTTTTTAAAAATTATACAAATGTATCTGAACTGACAAAGACTATTATCGAATTTAGGATTTTTTAATAAATAATTGTGAATACTGGAGCACTGAATTTTGACCCTACACAATGCTGGTTTATATTGGATAAGACAATAAAGACATTAATGTTACTCTTCTGTACTTCGATACCTGCCAGAAACATGCTTTGGCCCTTCTATTTTAGCCCTCACATCCATTGCCTTGACAAAGAAATGTCTCAAGAGGCAAAGGTGCCAAAAACAGGTGTCAGGACACAGCAAGGAATAGCATTCTGCCATAGGGTCAGTCAGTTGGGCATTTGGATTACACAGGATCTAGAGACTGCAGGTAAGTGAAAAACACTTTTTATGCTTACTTTTAGCTTATTTTAAGTTTTAAAAGAACGTTAACAGGTTCTAACCTGAAGGCACAATCATTGTTTTTCTGATGTTTTATAAGATGTCTCAAAATGAGGCCCTCAGAATAAGAACAATTGTCCCAACCTCCAGTTAGTCTTAAAACATTTAAATGTTTTTTTGTTTGTTTTTTTTTAGAGATAATCACCATTACTATTTAGACAGTAAACTTTCTACAGGCAAATGCTGGAGAAGCTAAGTAAGTTATTTGCTACTTAAAAGCTGCAACTTTCAAAGGCAAAAATATTTTTCAGCCAAATCAATCTCTGTTTGATTAGGTCTGGAAATGATATAGGCCATTTAAAGAAGTCTTTGAGTAGCTTATAGCGCTGGAACAGTACACCTCATGTAGATATGTTGAAAAAACAGAACAGTTTCAAAAATTATGCAGAATTCAGTGTTGCTGTGTTATTCTGTTAGTGTAGAATTTTGTAGTTTTGAGTTGTGAGAATGTTAATGATTGCACACCCCTGCCAATGTCTGTCCTTCATAAAACAAACACGCATTACATACACAGAATGTGATTAGGTTCTCCACTGTGCACAGAATGTAACATAGAGCATTGTTGCTCAATGACTTAATGTGTGTTACCGTAGTGATCATAGTGACACATATAACAGATTCCAGGTTTTTTTTTTCTTTCATTTTTATCTGCATTATCTCACTCACATGTACACTTATCTCTTCCTCCCTCTCTGAATATCACTTTCTCACTCACTGCTTTTCAACTTTAGTTCAGCACAGCAGTTAACCTAGCCAGAAATCGTGGAGGTTCCCAACCCCCTGAAGATGTACGGCCTGTACCTGGAAGCAGTGAATGACTACATCAACGAGTCCTACGGGGAGGATGTATGGAGACTGATTGAGGCCCGGGCCGAGATCCCACATCTTAAGTTTGTTCGCCACCAGATGTACAAGTATGTACACTTTCCTACACTCAAAGCTCAATGCATATGATTCTCTGAGAGATATTCAATAGAATAAACTGAGCTCGCATGAAAATGCACAAAATAATTGCACCACAGCATTCTCTTGTCAAAGACAATAGATTTCCAATAGCAATTTTGTTTTCAGGAAATCATGAAAAGACAATGCTCCCCTTTCAGTTCTTCGAGCCATAAAAACCTTGCAGCACAAGAATACTGAAATTGGTTGACCCCACTGATGTAAAGGCAGCATAGATGAATTAGCTCCATTTCCAAAACATTTGTGCCAAAAAATTCAGCAACAAAAGACTGTCTCAACCTTTGTTATATCTCCATGGAAACAGGCTGTATTTCCTCAATCACTGGTAGCAACAGCTTTTGTCACTAAGACAAAATGGATGAGCAATTAAAAAAAAACAGCCTCCTGTCGTAGGAAAAGGTTCATCGTCTTCAATTACTCCTTTTTTATAATAATCCCATGCTATCGCTTATAGCTTCTCCAGGCTGAGGTAGTGATAATAAGCCTCAGTTTTATCATCTAGGATTGTCATGGGGATCACTGGCGCATGAGGACGTCTTCCAGTTTATGACATGACATAAATTTGGAAATGATTTGTGGCAATGGGAAAGTGAGATTTCATAAACACCAAATTGGTTGCACTAGCACGTCCTGTCAAAGACAACAATTTAAACTAACAATGTTTTACAATGAAGAGCAACATCATTCAGTTATTTCAGTTATTTGTCCATTGGTCCTAGCATACCAGGCAGTCAAGGGATCAGCCCCAGCATACCTTCACAAGATATTCAAACCCTACATGCCAGCCAGATCCCTCCGTTCTGCTACCTCAGGACGCCTAGCACCTCCCCCTCTTCGCACCTGCACTTCCAGAACACGTCTCCTGTCTGTTCTGGCCCCACGATGGTGGAATGACCTCCCTGTGGAGGTCAGAACAGCTGAGACTGTGACCCATTTCAAACGACGACTGAAGACCCACCTCTTCAGGCTGCACCTCTCCCCATCCCTCCCTTCCCCCCTGTAAATGACTAAACTTAGGGTTGTAACTAGGCAGCTGTTTCATAGGTGACTTAGTTGATGCGCCTGTCTTAACGACTAATTGTATTTTTATTTATTTTTATTTTTCCATAGATTGCGTTGTTGCCGTTCTCGTTGTTAGTGTTAATCAGTTTAACCATCAGGGTCCAAGTTGAACTATGCAGTTGTTCCCTGTACTTGGACCGGTACTTCTCTCTAGGGTTTTCGTCATACTTGTTCCTGGTTATGGTTATACACTTTGTTGTACGTCGCTCTGGATAAGAGCGTCTGCCAAATGCCTGTAATGTAATGTAATGTAATATTTCAAGAGTCAGTGGTTGTGTATGGTAGCTCACGCCAACCACAATGCCCAACTATCCCATTATTAATAAGGTGTGAGTGCGGTATCCAGTTTCTGTCAGTGACAGGTCCTTAACAGAAAATCTCCCTCATCACAGTGACAATTTGATCCTACGCTTGGCCAAGGCAGCTGGAGAGGTCCTGGGTAAAACCCATGATGAGCTGATGTATGCCTTTGGGGTCTACATGGTGAAGAGGATTGGCAATTATGGCTATGAAAGAATTTTGAAGGTGACCCAAATTAATCTTCTTTGCCTTGGTGAACTGTTGCATTGGTCTTTTGAAAATTAGTAGAAATATATGTTTGGTGTGTTTGTCTTTTTTCATCTGTAACAGGTGCTTGGGCGAAACGTGCGAGACTTCATCAATGAGCTAGACAACCTGCACGAGTACTTTCGTTTCTCGTTCCCCAAGGTACAGCCACCCAGCTTTTGTGTGGAGGAGGAGTGTGAAACTAGCCTGACCCTGCACTACCGCAGCACCAGGAAGGGCTTCACCCAGTTTGTGAAAGGTAAGAGATTTACAAACGAGCATGCGAACAGTGAGCCTAGCTCACCATGGTTGTCATTTAGAGTACTTAATCTGTGTGAGGGAGTTGGAGTTTTGGGAGACCAACCGCGACTGAACAGGGGGTTCTTTAAGCTATTAACCAGAGGTAAAATAGCCACAAAGTCTCAAGAGACAAGGGAAAGGAAAACAATACTCCTTAGGGAGAGTATCCCAAAGAAAAGCTCTACACAACCCACGTACTGGGTAAAAAAGAACTAAGGCTTAAGGAGTATGAAAATAAAACAACTGCCGGAGCAGAAAACGGGGCAACTCAAAGAAAACAGACCTCGAACCGAGGCTGAAAAAGTAAAACCCTAAAGAAAGAATACTGAGCTTAGATTGTGGCACTAACTTGTTGCCAACAATCTAAAAAAAAAGCTAAAGACTGTTGTGCTAATTTTATAGCCACAACAATCCAATATCGCAGCTCAATCCTTTTCCTTTACCTTTACCTTTACCTTTACCTTTACCTTTACCTTTACCTTTACCTTTACCTTTACCTTTACCTTTACCTTTACCTTTACCTTTACCTTTACCTTTACCTTTACCTTTACCTTTACCTTTACCTTTACCTTTACCTTTACCTTTACCTTTACCTTTACCTTTACCTCGCTTGACAGAATACCGGCTCTCATGCAACATAAGTGACACTGAAGCAAAGCTTATCGGCTTGCTCAGGGTTTAAATAGAACACCAACAGGTGCAAATAGTAAAAGGAAATTTGCACGTGTATAATTCAATCAACTCAAATGGCCGTAATAACTGAAGAAAAGGTGCATAAAAAAACCAATGGCCGTAATAACTGAAGAAAAGGCACAGGAAGGAAAAGAAATGGTGGCATCAGCCAAAACCATGACAATCTGATGTTAAAAATATATCCTTAGTCTTGTTTCTTCTTATGTCTATGTTCACTCCTCAGGACAGTTGTCTCAAGTTGGACGACAGTTTTACAACACAGACATTGAAGTGGAGATCCTATCCAAGGAGGAAACTGAGAAGATGACGTATGTGGTGAGTGAGGAGAACCATCCCTTCTTCTTTTCCTGCACCACCTTATATGGAGTATATAAACAATAAACCATGACAGGCTTTGTTTTCTGGATGCATATGCATGCCTGGGGTGGAACTGCTGTCCAAGGCTGAAAGCCAAGTGCCATTTCCACTGCAAAAGTTCCTATATATGCAGAGAAAACATGGATTGAAACAATTTATTCCACTTACATCACAGCTGCTTTCCATAAAATACAAACACACAATAACAAAAAAAAATTCTAGAAACGATCACATTTTGATATGTGTAAATCTGCCAGGAAACAATTTCTCATTTGCAAAGATGCAGAAAGAAATGTAGCATACTACAGAATCTTTGCAATGGGCCAAAAAGAATTGTTCAATCACAATAAAAAGGAGAGATATTTAGTAAACAGTGTAGGAAACTGACTTAGTCCATTCTACACAGAACAATAGTTAAAAGCCTGTTATCTTGCTACATGATTAGTTAAAAAATAGCACTGTTGTGAGCAAACTAGCAGTAATTATCTAAGCAAATCAGCACAGCTGAAGTGCTGCATTCTAGCTAGCTAGCTAGCTAGCTAGCATTACAGCTAGATAGCTAATACTAGCTTATGTTAGTCACAATTTTGTGGCTTAAAATGACCATGCTGACATATCATAGGTTCTAGTGTATAAGCAATGTTGATCCTTTTTTAAAGCAAGTGTGTGTATCTCTATGGAATATGCTTTAAAAGTGAGAAGGATAAACAAATCCAGAATGTAATAACCTTATCCTGGTCATAACCTGGTGTATATTGCATGTCATACTTGATGACCAATAGTTACTACATACCAAGCAACCAAGGCTGCCAAAACTAAACCTGTTTGTCTCAAGGTCAAGGAATTATTATAATAATTTTTTTTCCCAAGAACAGCCCAGTGCATCATTTAAATGATGGTGCTTTGCAGTAGGAACAGCAGTAAATATTTAATATATAATTTACAAATGGATAAATCTTCATTTATTTTGCCTGAAATACATTCCTGTTTTGAGTTGGTATGGTTTAGCTTGCCTTTGTAAGAGGATATTAACATACTTTTAAAGAAGTATTTGTGGGGTCAAGTAGTAAATTTTGCAGAATACATAAAACTTAATAGGCTGTGCACTATATTATCACCTGTGCACTAGTAACTGTTCTGGTTCTCTCAATCGTTTAAATTCTAAATGTAAATACTAACTTTATTTATATTCTTAAATTCATTAAATACCATTGAAAGAACCAGAACAGTTAATAGAGCACATGTGATTGCATCACCTTTGAAATTCCTGTAACAGTGAGCTTCCTTTTTGCTACAGGTCTACAAGATGAATTTTGACAACGCCGCCTTCAAGCACCGCATGCCCCAGCAGAAGACTGCTCCGGGGTACGAGAAGCTGCCCATGAAACGAGGCATCTTTTTTGACATGTTCCCCTTCAGTGTCATCTTCCGCCGGGACATGACCATGTATCGCATTGGGGATGGGCTCAAGGAGGTCTTCTCAGACCTGCAAGGGAAGAAGGTCAATGAAGAGTTCACTCTGGTGCGCCCTATGCTGGAGTTCAGCTGGGATAATGTGAGTGCAGGTGGCGGTTGTCTTTAACTCTGTGTGTGGATGTAATCCAGCCTCTGACAAGAAAGAAAATTTAGCACTCACAAGAAACAATGCAATGTTTACTTTTAATTATTTTTATGAATCTCACTGAAGTCTATTCAGAATTGTAATGCAAATTATGTGTCTCACAATTATCAAGATACAAAGAAAAACTTTTTTGCATGTTGTCTGACTTTGAACCCAATAATCCAACCTTTCCCTCTCATCATCTAATCACACAAGATCATGTGATTTAATCATTGTGATATGAAATTATGCGCTTCTGAGTTGTTTTTGCTTTGCTATACTGTAGTATCACTGAAAATAAAGCATAAGAAAATAAACCATCATATTTTCAAGGGGTATTATACTTGTATTTTGCACTATAGCAGGATTACTCAACCCTGTTTATGGAAGACTGCAGGGTATGTTGGCTTTCTGATGTTACTCAGCACATCATTTCTCAAATAAAGCAGTTGATTACAATTAACTCATTTCACCTGGTTCTTAGGGTCTAAATTAATGTTAATTTTAATTTGAGTACAAAAATGAGCATATCCTGCAGGTCTCCAGGACCAAAGCATTCCTCTCTTCTGTCCACCATTTTCTCTTGCATCTCTTGGTAACTGTGCAGCCAAGTATTTGCTCTACCATATTCCTCAGATCTATACCCACCTGAACAATGTCTTTGAGCTGCTGTCAAAGGCTGTTGTGGAGAGCAAGCAAAAGGTGAACATTCCCAAACTGAGCAAAGAGGAACCAGAGGAGAAGGAGGAGAGCGAGAAACCCAAGGAGGAGAGAGGTACATTCATGCCCCCTGATAAGAACAAACTATAATAAATAAATTATACTAATACCACTGTTAGGATATGATGTTTAAAATTCAACAATAAAGAAACCTGCCATTTAAAATGGTAGAATTAAAGATGCTGGCAAGATATCAGTAAAAGCTATTCGGTCAGGTGACATCAGCTACAATTCATTGACGTCTCATTTTGTTGCGTGCATACAGAGATCAAGGCAATAGAGGAGATGAAGGGGACGGACCAGGAGTACAGCAGTGCTCTGACGCAGTACAATAGCTCTGCCAACTCTGGTGGAGAAGACATCGAGCTGCTGGCCTTCCAGACCGTCACAGGTCAAACTTCACCGCACAGGATATTAATTTTTTTCCCTGCAGTAATTTATACTGTATATAGCTCCAGCAGCATGTACAATTTTTGGTTCAGTGCCAGGGCTACATAATACAAAATATGATGAAGCAGCAAGAAAAAGATAGACAGTTTCTTACAAGCATAGTAGTGAAATGTTGTACCGTACAGTATTGCTTTGATCAGGCCTCTGACATTTCAAAAAATTTGCATTGGATTGTGAAAGAAAAACATCACATTAAAATGATAAACCATGTCAGATCTGAATAACAACATTGCCAGACCAGCATCAGGAAGGTATTGTTTCTGGGAGAACTGAACTTATTCTGTCTCATTCTAAGACACAATCTCTGTCTATCCCATCAGTATTTCGCTTTCATTAGCATTAATAACTGGCATATGCTAAACAATCAGCAGAGATCAACAAATGGCAGCCATATTTCAAAGAGCATCAGTGGAATGAACTGCCATATAAAATGGAAGCTGACTTATCAATACAGTCTATGTAGATATTTTATGGATACTCATAAAAATGAAACAGTCTTTGTCAGATGCATTTGACCATCCTGTATTACAGAGAGAAAAGATGTAGTGTAGAAGTAATTATCATCTGTCTCTCTATTCATCATTCTATTGTAAATGTGCACTTATTCTCTCCAACCCCCAGGAAAGTGCAGTGAGACTATATTTGAGGACATGCGTGAGCCACCGAAGAAGCCTCTTCACCTGAAAGGCCAGATGAAGTACGTCCCACAGTGGGACTCCCTCATCTTCCTTGGGACGCCAATGTAAGCTTCACTTGGGGATTCTTGCATGCCAAGCATCCAGCCCAATGTGGAAAGAAGTCTGTGACAATCAGATAGTATAAAAGCACATTTACAACTACTGTTACCCATTCCTTTTCTTGGGTTGGGCCTGTGAATGAGAATTTGCCCATATATATAGCCTGGATAAATAAAATCTAAAATCTAAATCTAATCTCTTTTCAGTATTGAAACAGTAGAGGACATGATCAAAATGGGTGTGTATGTCAACGATCTGAACCTCCATGATTCCAGCAGAGAGCTAATTTTAGCAGGAACTCAGCAATCAGCAGAACTGCAGCTAGCTCTTGACCAGGTATTTTTCAGTGTGAAACATATGCACTCTACACACACATAAAGGTTGGCAGGGGCCTACACACAGCCGCACAGAAGCAGATGCACACAGCTTCAAAGAGAGAGGATTAAAAGCTTCATCTTTAGCCAGCTGACTGTCCTCAATGCCCTTATTATTGTATTGCATGATTAGCAATTGCATCAGTTTAATTGAAATCACCCATTGTGAGTACACAAAGGTTATATCACCATCTTCTGTGTGGTTATGTGAAAAGGGGGCAGCTGCAGTTTAATGATACTTATGCAAATTGGCACAGTGGCATTATTTAATCTAGGCCATGCCATTGTGCCATTGGCCCCCTAGAAATCATAAATGACCCACTAGAAACCAGTTGGGCCCAATTGACCCCCTACCTGATTGACCAGGGGGAAAAAACAAAATGTAACAGTACTGTTTTCTTTGTAACTTTACATAACTTTAGAACTTTTTACATCAGCAGCCACACCAGTAACATTACTAAATGTTGCAAGTTAGTTAATATAGCTAACATGATCTATTTAGATAACATTCTGTATTCATATAGTAATTAATCAATAACATCAACATTAGTTATGTCTTGTATTAATGTAACTTCTCTAGTTGGCAAAGTGAGCCAGCTAGCTAGCTAGTTTCGCAGAGGCATAAACCCTAGTATTATCTTGTTAGCTAGCTAGTTGGCCATCTGTAGCACTAGCTGCAAATCTTTTTATCTAATGTCACATCAGTAATGCTCCAAGCTAGCTTACTAGCTGGCTAAACTACAAAGTTAGTTACCATATTAACTATGGTGAATTTCTTGCAGTAAAATGAGTTTTTTAAAAATCAGTAACTGTAAGGTTAGCTAAGTAACTTAATTCTTACATTACTCAGTCGTGGAAAGACAGTGCTAGAATTCTATCAGCAGTTGCTAAGGTAAAGCACAATTGTTATTTCAACGATTGGACGGGTATTCTGCTGTAAGATGAGCATTCCAATTCAAGTTAGTGGGGGCCATTTGTAAAATTCAATGAATGTATTTTTACTGTGTTTTTACAATAAAAGATGCATTCATATATCATTAATTAAAGATTAATTAATATAGTGTGTTTGTACAATAAAAGTAAGTACAAATTTACTTCCAGGGTGTTTCTGAGTTGTTGTTTTTTTTAACTGACTCCTGACATTTGAAAATGGCCCTCTAAAAACAGTAGTGAATCCTGGATTAAACACTAATAATGGATGGATGGACATGGACATGGATAATCATGCAAAACCATGAAAACAGGTCCATAAAAATTGTAGATGTAATTCTTATTTACATTGTTTTCCTCCAATATTTCATTATACGCAAACCTCTACCAGATGGAAGCTCGCGCAAACTTACATGTGCAGTTGCTCTGAATAGTAAAGTATGCGATGTGCGCATTCACATCTCTGCTTGTGTCCACCACCCAAGGAGCAGCAGAAATACGCCCAGCTGCAGGAAATTATCAAGAAGCTGGACGAGGAGAAGAAGAGGGGAGACTCGCTGCTGTACGCCATGATCCCCAAGGCTGTGGCCGACCGCCTGCGGAAGGGCATCACGGCCCTGGAGACCTGCCAGGTACAGACAGGGCACTTTTATCCAAACCAACCACTTTCCTGTGCTCCTCTAAAGACTCAGTGTTTAGTGGCCCTTACAAAATGGAATATAGAGATGTTACATTGAGATGAAAAACAGTATGAAAAAAATAAAAATGCAAGAAGTACCTTCTTGTGTACAATAAGAATAATACAAATTTGTATGTGTTTCTTGACTCATTGATATATACATTTATTAATTACCAGTGCTAGAAGAAGTTAAGTTGAGCTTTGTTAATGTTAAATAGAACATTGATGGTCCATTGCTCCACTTTCAATGTTCCCTCACTGATGCCATGTCTTTAATGACATGAGTTTGCATGAGATGCCAAGAATCATTCTTACTGTAGCTTGACTTGAGTCACAGTAGTGCTTTTCTTGATTTTGCACAGCTTTCTGGTTTTCTGTAACTGACACACATAGGTTTTATCTATATATGGTGGCACGTGTATGTAGAAACTGCTTTGGAAAATATATTTGTAATTTTTCATTTTCCAATATAATGCAATACTTAAGTGTATTTAAACTTTAAATGTGAATCTAGAAATCTTTTCTTAAGTTGTGGATGTGCACTAATTGGAAATGATCTTATTAATGCCTTTCATCTCGTTGGTTGTAGGTCTTCCCAGATGTGACCATCCTTTTCAGTGATGTGGTGAAATTCAACGAGATCTGTATCCACATCACCCCCATGCAGGTGGTGGACATGCTGAATGAGATCTACATTGTCTTCGACACACTCAGCGAGAAACACAACGTGTACAAGGTGACAGGGCCAAAGCAGGGGATTCTGGGAAGGCATTCAAAGACAGAAACTGATCCTTTCCTCCATGAGCTCTGATGTATGATGATACCATGGCTAAATTTCACGGCCTACAGCATTAGCCGAAAGTGAATCTTTGTCATGAATGTAATAACACCATTTGTGCCCATTCAAATCTATCTCACTGCCGGCGTGCCACCATATACCAATACTTACTGTATTTACTTTGGTGTGAATGGAAAATTTAAGTTGAGCTCCTCCATATCGTGTAACAATTCCAGGTGGAGACCATCCGAGATGCTTACATGGTGGTAGCAGGGGTTCCCAACAAGACCACCTTCCATGCCCACCACATCTGTGACATGGCCCTGGATATGCTGAGCTCTATTGACCATCTCAAAGACCCCTCCACTGGAGACAATATCCAGATACGTGTGGGTAAGTCCAGTATCAAAGATATTCTTATTAACTCAGTGGTGTACATGTGTAGGGTATACTCTCTCAGCCTATATGTGGGTGGATGGCTTAGCTGCCATCCCAATGAGAAATTTGACTTGAAGTCATACTGTGCCACTCTGTTGGCTTTTGAAATAGTGCCCACAGGCTGGTGAAGAAGTAGGCATCCAAAATGAAACATGAAAAATGAAATGAGTCTACTGTAAATGCACAATATTAAAAAATTAAAAAAATGTGGACAGTCTTTTATTGTATTGGGACTTTCGGATTGGGATTTGTGATGTTAAATCTGAAAATTGAATATAATGTACAAGAAAAGTACTGATTGTGAATCACTCCACAAGGTATCTCAGAATCACAAGGTCACAGAAAAATGAATTCACTATATATATTTTTTTCATAAAGTTGACTTGTGTTGTGTCCTGCAGGGATCCACTCCGGCATGGTCGTGGCTGGGGTGGTGGGGCTAAAGATGCCTCGCTACTGCCTGTTTGGAGACACGGTCAACACTGCCTCCCGCATGGAAAGCAATGGGGTGGTGAGTGGGAGCCACGTGTTTTTGGGCAGGAACTGCAAACATTTGTCCATGGGGTTGATGCGCTGGTGCACAATGTTTCCAGGAAGCTGGTTAACTTTCTCTTTCTGATGTTTGACTATGTGTGCAGGGAATGCAAATCCACATTAGCCAGACTACCAAGGATCACCTGGAGCATGAACCCTACATCATTGAGGAGAGAGGAAAAATCTTTGTCAAGGTGAGACCCCCTCGCAGCTGCCGAACTCACTGCCTTTAGTTTGCTTCCTGGGACAAACCAGGTACTACACTAGTGCATGAAGACATTTACATTTACATTCACATGATTTAGACCCTCCTCTGAGCAACTTACAACACAGTGCATTTATTTACACTGTTGACATTACTAAGTCTTTACGTGTCCACCTTCGATGTCCTCTTTCGGTATCCTCCTTCCATCCTTACCTCCAGGGTAAGGGTTACATGAAGACGTACTGGCTCAAGGGGAAGAAGGATCTGTCATTTAAAACCCCAGCAGAGCTGAGGTACAGCAGTGAGCAGAAAGATTCAGAGGACAGGAGCT
This sequence comes from Anguilla rostrata, assembly GCF_018555375.3. NCBI lineage: Eukaryota > Metazoa > Chordata > Actinopteri > Anguilliformes > Anguillidae > Anguilla > Anguilla rostrata. Next base: position 67,334,181 of record NC_057933.1, on the reverse strand, counting down.
CCAATAGGTGAGTTCAGTAACAAGGCATGCTGACCTTACTGTTCCAGTGTGGGTGGACAGCATATTAAAATCTGGCATAAAAGATTGGCATTAAAACCACAGGTTATTGCTGTTTTCCTCCTGTGACAGCTTTCAGATGTTTTGGCTAAAATTCCCTTTGTCATTTCCTGATTTGCAGCTCCAACTGTAACGATGCCAAACGCTCCACCTCCAACCTCAATATACCAAATGAGGAGCAGGCAGAGGGGAAGCCCACTCCACCTGACCTGCCACCCGATACCCTCCCACCTTTGGAAGGCACAACAGAGGCCCCCACCTCCTCCACTGAGCCCCAAGACAAAGAGAAGACCAAAAAGACTAAGAACAACAAAGGAGGGAAGCCTGACGCCAGCTCAGGGAATGCAGAGGAGAGGCCTCCCTCTGTTGGTGGCTCTGAGAATGCAGGTCCAAAACTCTATAACAAAAAGCACAACTATAAGCACCAGTACACTCGGTTACCGACTACCCATCCCATGCGCAGCACTACCTGTATTGTTCTGTGAGAACAACAGTGATGGAATAATTTGTCCCTACACCCCACCTCACCACTTAACTTTCTGACAATGGACTGGCTTATATGTACTAAAAATGATCCACTGTCATTGAACAAAAATATTGAGCAGTCAGTAAGACTGTTTCATAAGGATGTCTTCACAGTAATTATCTTAAGCATACATAAACACATGAAATGACTGTAAACTATTTTTGTTCATAAAAATTATATGTACAGTCACAAATATTTCATATTTTGGCTGCCAATGTGATATTGGATTTTTTATGTGTTTGTTTTGTAACATTTGAATGATGTTCTCAAAAAGGATAGTGAACAATAATGATCAGACTTTTATTTTATTTGAGTCACTATGGGATGGTTTTCTTTTATTCAATCTGTACTGGCCAAATTTTAGTTACTGTAGATGTTCTTGTGTACACAATGGCTATATTATCAGTCTTATTTCATAAATCAGCAATTGGCTGCTTTTGATCATTACTAGGACAATTTTCCACCATACAATATATGATTACAATTTCAATAACTCACTTCACTACTGTGAGGCTGATACACACAAGAAGCAGACAATGAAAAAATGCAAACTTAAAAGAAACATTTTATGATGTATTCAGATATATTTACTACTCATATTTTATTATTTTATGTAGATTTGTTTTGTTCCTTTGTTAATATTATGAGGTAAAAATATGCTCTAATATATCAAGACATGAAAGGTGCAGTCATTAAAGGTGCAGTGTATGTTTCAAATTTAAGAAGTAAAGGAAGTTTAAAGAAGAAAAAGATTTTTATCAGAAACATACTCTTGAGTCATTATATTTTAAAGCTACCATTATATTAGTTACCAGTTATATTTATTCTTTTTATGTATTTTATCCGGAGTAAAATCAAAGGGACCAGAAAGTTAGGACTTAAATTAAATATGAAATTAAATATGCCCTTTGATTTTTATCTTGGACTTATTATTTTATTTTTTAGTCAAGGATCTGCCTGTGTGGTGCATGGTTTTCAGCCACTGCTGACTGACAGTAGGATTTATCCTTTTCTATATAGTGTTAGGACAATATAGCATTAAATGACATTGCATCACATTTTATTTCAGAGACACCAAAACAACGATCAATAAGTCTGTACCGAAGGTCATTGGAACGAATACAAATGCAGGTCAGAGGAAGTACAATTCTCATAAAGTAGCAGGTATTCATAGCCATGAACATCAAGTCTAGTTCACACAGAAAAACTTTGACTGTGACATGACATAAGCCATGAGACCCTGACCCTGGCAGTGACCGGCAGCCAGTGGCGATAGTCATGGCGAGCACTAGTAGTATCAAGGGCATGTGTGGGATGAAGAGCAGCTCTGTTTTGTCGAGGTTGAGCTGCAGGTGATATCTAGCCATCCACTTTGAGCTTTCAACCAGACAGGCAGAATTGGGTGTCATCAGCATAACCGTGGTAAGAGAAGCTATGTGAAGTAATGACAGTGCCAAGAGATTTTTGTAAATGGAGAACAGCAGAGGCCCGAGTACAGATCCCTGCAGGACTCCTGTAAAAAGGGGATGAGGTGCAGAAACAGACCCCCACCACATGGTAGGACCTATCTGCTCAATAAGATGCTATCTGTGATCAGATTGACTCTCAAGAATAACTATCTCTGCAGGTAAAATAATATATTGTATCCCATTTTAGTCATTGAACAACTTTCCTTGTACAACTTTGTTGTCAATAGTGGTCAGAAGGATACAGGGATGTAAAATGTTCAATATAAGCTCACCACCATCAATCTTCTTCAGCAGGAATAAACATCATTAAAAATCAAGTCGGCTTTTTAAATACGGGAAGGAGGAAACTATGATGTGGATTGAGGGCAACAGGCCAGAGTGCGGTTTTGTACAAGATCCAAACAGTTTTAGCATACTCATCAGATTGAAGAGCGCTGATAGTAGAAGACCATCATTGAAAGGCAAATTCAGTTGCTCAGCTTAGCCAAACTGAAAGTCAAAGCATGCTTATCTAGGTGTTTCTTTCTCACTCTAGCCTCAGATAGCCCAGCAGTGTACTTCACAGTTGAAGGATGTTTCGCTTGTTTTAATTTTGTTTTTTAACTTATTTTCCAAACACAACATATGTATTTTACATGTTTCCTAAAATTGTGCTGTTGTAGGGCATAGTTCTGCCAATTTTTCAGATAACTGTGTATCATAGTCCTCCAAATCTGAGTGAGGTAGTTAGCAACAGTAGTTAATTTAATCTAACACATTTCATGACTGAATGCCAATTGTATGCTCTAGTGGAATAAAAAAAGTCAGAAAGTCAATTAGACATGAAATTCTGGCACATGATTAATGCATGTGGATTATAGTTATAGTACATTTACTGAGATTGCAAAACCAAAGCAATTTACGTAAATCGATGAAATATATAAAATATTGGTAACACTTTACTTGTACCCTTTTATGTCATTTGACATGAAGTGATATCATCTGTTATGCCATCTTGTGAGAGCTGTTATGTCATGTGTATGACAGTGCTATGTCAAACGGTTCAAGAAAAAGTATTACCAAATATTATTTTGAATTTGGTGACATGTGTGGCCCTTTCCATAGGGTAGCTGACCTCTTGAGCCATATATGAGTCCCCCTACATGGGCAGGGGTCCCAAAAATAATTAAAACAGGATTTTGCATTGTGCATTAAAGCCATAACGGCAAAAAAAAAATATATATATACAATTACACAAACACGGATTCACAGCCTGAGAAATTTGCACAGGAGAGAAGGACTGCTGACATTTTTATTACAGGCTGGCTGAGCTGCCACTGCAATGGAGACAAAAGGTATTGCTTATTATGCTGCTTATAATGCTTAACTTTGTAATAAACAAATGAACCATTTTCTGTCTTTCTGACACTTTGTACCCGCTCTTATAATAAAAAGAACACATCAATCTCTTCCATAATGCAATTTGTATGCTATAGTGCAAGTGGTAGGCTGCTCATTTAGCAAAATAGCAGCAAATTCACAACACAAATTAG